>NC_057799.1:526791840-527091840 GCF_018294505.1 Triticum aestivum
CCTACGGTCGAAACGGGGGTCCTGTTGATCGAGAGGGGTGTGGCGTACCGCAAAACGGACGAAACGGACCTCCTATGGTCGAAACAGGGGTCCTGTTCATCGGGAGGGGTGTGGCGTACCGCAAAACGGGACTCCACGGGATACTGTTCATCTCCACCGTCGACCTCCTCCAGCCTCCACGGGCTACCGTCGACCTCCTCCAGCCTCCACGGGCTTCTGTTCATCCAGCCTCCATCGCGCGCTACTCCACCGGCTACTGTTCAACCACCCCTCCACGGGCACCCTCCATCGTCTACTGTTCATCCAGCCCTCCACACCACGGGGTCCTGTTCAACCACCCCTCCACGGGCACCCCTCCACCGTCTACTGTTCATCCAACCCTCCACACCACGGGGTCCTGTTCATCCAGAGGCAACGCCACCGCTCACTGTTCATCCACCCCCCCAACGCTCACTGTTCATCAAATCGATCGGCTTCAGTTAGCAGCAGTAGCGAAGGAATCGCTCGATCGGGTTCAGTTACCAGCCATCGATCGATCGCTCGGGTTCAGTAATGCGTAGCCTGTAGTGCAATCGCTCGGGTTCAGTTAGAGCCCAACGCCTCGCTAGGGTTCAGTTAGAGCCAACGCCTCGCACACACGCGCGTACGTGTATGAGAGAAACGCGTATCGCTCGGCCCCCGACCTCCCACCGTAACCGGGAACTCCCCGAAATTTTCCTCCCCCTTGCTTCTACCACGGTTTTTTCCGTCATGGACGGCCCAAAGAATGTCATGCAGCTGCGTCTCCGGCCCGCGCAGGACGAAAAGCCCATTTTCTGTCATGATTTTTTGTCATAGAAGTATGAGCCCACCACATCTATGATGATACCGGGTTTTGTCACAATTATCGTCATAGAAGTGTCATATGTATGACAGAATTTTTTTTTCGTTCGGCCCAAAATGTCACGGATGTGTCTTTTTTTGTAGTGACTCCACATACACACACTCCCTCTCACACACAAACGCGCGCACAAACACACACAGACACGCACAAACACCCATTAATCTGGATCCTCATCTCTCCCCATGTCTGCATGTGTATCTCGCACACTCACTCTCTAATTATGTATATGTGTGTCCACGTTACACAACACAAAGCCCCATGTACATGTCTCTCTCTATCCTCCACACACATAGACACAAAGAATCTATTATCATTGCCTCAGTCTCTAGACATATCACACATGCACACTCTCTCTCTCTCTCTCTCTCTCTCTCTCTCGCAAACACGCTCAACAAGGGTTTCCCCGTGAATAACTTACCGTCTATTCATCAACAGTCGTGGCAGTACGGCGAACACGAGACGTGAAAAAGAATACCTACATGTGGTTAGACCACCTAGTATGACCACTAGGACTAGAGCAAGCCAAAAAGCGCGCCGCTGTCACCCCCTCCTTATCGGCGATGGGAAAACCTTTGTTTTACACAGTCGAGAAGTCATTGTGCTAAGGCCTCACATGCTGAGGCGTTGAATAGAATGTAGATGCTAGTTTACGGAAACAAGTATCGATAATACGTTTGTATCTCCATACTTATATTTCTTCTCTTATAAAAAACCGAGTTGGTGATGATGGTACACGTGCCATCTTGCAATATAGACCGTCCGATCTATATCTGACTAATGGAAATTAAACTAAAAGATACCCGCACCCCTCTCCACATTTGTAGACAAGGCCTTCCCTCGTTCATCCTTATCTCCAACAACCTCATTGTTGTGCAATTAAGAAAGGAAGCCTCTGGAACAAACTGGCCTGGTGGCCGCTGCCAGCGTCATCAATCCCCATGCCTCCGCTCAGTCCGACCACCAATCACCACCACGCCCCACTCCTCTTCACCTTATCTCCTATTTCTCGAGATATCATTAGTTTTTACACATGGGATTACTCCCGCATGGGTCAATCACAACGAGTGTTTTTACAAAAAAATGCATCTTGATGTTCTGTGCAATGCATGGATCTTGCTAGTACTCCTACAGAAGACTACGTTGGTGATGATGGTGTGTCTGCCATCCATCATTTGTGACCATTAGATCTACATCTAACGACTGTGAGGTAAGTTGTTTCCTTTTCTCACAAACATCCCACTTGTCTACCAATTTGCAGAAAAACCCATAATTAGTATCTTAAAACCAACCACATCCCTCCCTGACCTCACCAAAACAGCCCAAGGAATATATTCTAATTGAAACATAATATATCTCTAGTGATATATGTATATCAAAATTAGAGTGTTTTGTATCAAGTTTTTGAATAAGTATTATTCTAATCATGATTCGTTGCAACGCACATGAACATTGCTAGTATTTCCAACCATGCAATTTTTTCCCTAGTATTCCATAGATTCGAGTTTTCCATCAAGATATTAGTCACTCATGGTTGATATTTACTTTCAATCATGTACACATATGCACTATGTAACTAGCCTTGCTTATTGGGTTCCAAAGCTTAACTTTCACTCCTACTTACAATATGTAGAGTACTTAACAAAAAACTACCACTTTCAACCAGCCCTAGGAAGAATCTATTGTACAAAAAATAGAAAAAACATACCCAAAATTTCTTAATCCACGCCAAAAACTACTACCTACCGATTAGGTTAGTTTAAACCCATTAATGACAGGATTGGCCCACACGTCCGTGCTGACGAGGCAGCTTAAACCAACACATTTTGTTTGACCGTTGACACAAGGGACCCACATCTGACCTTCTATCCTGTTATTCCCCCTCAAATCATTATTTTTCCTGAACATTACTTCAAACAGTGCTGATGCGTGTTCGTCGGTGGTGCCGGTGATCAGCGAGTTGGCCGCCATTCCGCCGGACGGGCCGGACGCCGCGCTGGCCTCCGCACGGGTTGGCAGGCTGGCCCGAGCGTGACTCACGAGCGAGCAAGCCGCCGCGCTGGCCTTTGCTCGAGCCAGATGGCTGGCCTTATTGCGGCGCGCGCGAGCAAGCCGCCGCGCCGCCGTGCCAATCTAGCTAGCAAACCTTGTAGACAAGCAGCTGGACGGAGCTATCTTGGCTAGCTAGCGGCCGCGAGCGCCGGACGGAGCTGGCATCCGGGCTGCCGCAAGATGGGCTCCGCACCGCCAGCGGTTTTGACCTCGCCTTTTGCCGGCGACGGTAGCTGCGTCCCATGGCCGAGGATGACTAGGTGGACGGGCCGAAGGTAGGAGGTCACTCGGGGATTTTTGTGCAGACTGACATGTAGGTCCCACAAGTCATAACACCCGGTCGAATAGAAGGCGTTGACTTAATGGGCGACACGGGCCCTATTTGGATACTCTAAGTCAGAGGTTAGATTCTAACCCTGAACTAACTCTAACCAAAGTGGTGTTTGGATGGCAGGGTTAGATTGACAACAAATGTATCCAAACATGGCCATGGGTTGAAACGTGCCTATAACGACACTTTGTAGAGTAGTCGTTTCTTGGTAGGGCTGGTTGGTAAGAGCATGTACAATGGTTGATAAGGTAGTCTTATCTTAAGTCTGCCACGTATGCAAGTGGTAGTAGTTTCCTGGCATTATTAGTGGTTTCTTGCATTATTAGGGGTTTCTTGTAAGGAACAATGTACTATTAGCGACAAAAGGCGATTCTAGGTTGCGTTGTACTCCAACGAGTACTACTAGTGGTCGCGGGAGTGTATACCTCGTTTTGTGGGTTCGATCCCGGCCGAACGCACGGCGACCTTTTTTTTAAATAGTAACTTCGCTGCGAGCCAATATTTTACACGGGTAGTTTGAGTTTTGAAGTCAAACGGACGTGCGGCACCACAATCTAGGTGCACTGGATAGCCTAGCCACGTGAACGGGTTTTCCTTCCCAGCATCTCGTGGCTCGCGTGCTCGCCCTAGCCGCACCTCGCTTGCAGCTTCCTCATCAGCTAGTAGCATATTTAAACTAGCGCCTCCCAATTAAGCCCGAGGAGCCGGAAAAGCCTGGCGGGGCATTGGGAACTGTGCAATATGGCTCTGTACGTAAAGTGCTGTACTACTACTCTGTAGCTTGTGGCGTTGCACACATGGACTTCACTCCATTATCGGCTCTACTATAAAAGAAATTCCTCTTGACGTGTTTTTTTGAAACGGAGGCAAAAGCTTTGCTTCATCTCATTCATAAAGAAGGAACTACTAACAAAGTTCGACGAGATCCATTACACCTCCACAAATGGAAGCGAAAAGCCTAGTCTCGCTGTATCAAATAACTCAAATGTTCTGCCCCCGCAGTAACCGTCGCTGATAAACAGGCTGCTAGTGTGTGCGTGAGAGGAGCGGCTGAGTAGGCCAGCTACGTGAGAGGAGCGGCTGAATAGAGCACTGGGAGTACCCACTAGGCCACTACGCAGGTGTACTTTCTCTGCATTGATAGTACATCGATGGTTCTAGAGAACAGTAGTACCCTCCACTTCCAACTGTAGCTCCTTGGCCCTGAGATTCAAGAGTTCAAAATTGGTGCACTATACTAGAAGTACAGTACATAGCACTAGTAGTACCCTCGCACTACTAGTTGAGAAAGTAGTACTAGTACTGCTACAGTACGAGTACGTACTCCTCCGTCACATAATGTAAGACATTTTTTGACACTAGTTGGCGTGTACAAAAAATAGCAAAAACATACCCAAAATTTCTTAATCCACGCCAAAAACTACTAGCTAGTGCCAAAAATTTCTTACTAGTGCTATTATTTATAGTATAATGCAATCCCATAACGTCCCATAATGCTAGTACTAGTAGTAAATAATAGCCTCACCCCTTCGCTACAGTTGGAAGGAACGATCTGCAGTTGGAAGGGACGAGGCCCTGCGGTTACTACGCTCTTATCTCCTCCTCGCCAGTTCCCCTCCCCCCGAAGAGAAGGCAGTTCGTCGCTGCTCCCATGGATTCGCCAGGCGGTTCTCCTCCTCGTCGGGGCTGGGAGACCTTGGACGACGATCCTCTGGGAGAAATCGCACGCCACTCCGACGTCCTCACTGCCGCAAGACTCGGTGCTTCCTGCACCAACTATTTCAAGACGGTGCTTAAAATGGCTTGGGAAAAGGCCATGCTTGTTGGTCTTACATGCGTCCTCGAGGAGAAGGTTCTTCTATGGGACAATCCTTCGAACAGTCCACCGCTCCCTGGCCATGGTTGCACGTTGACTCCGCTAGAGTTGCCGACGTTGAGAGGTAGTCGGATTTTGTCCGATGAGCAGGTCAGTAATGGAGTTTGATCATGTAGTACTTAGTTATTCCATTTCCATCCCGTAATTTCTCCGCTGCCCACCGTCTTATATATAGGTCTGGGTCGGTGCCAACGAAGATTGGCTTGCATACCTCCGGCCGGATACCACCATCATTTTGCACAACATCCACAGCAGTGCGGCCGTTCCGGTAGACCCCTTCTCCACCATTGGGATCGGCCTTCCGGACTGGCTGGGCTTGCATACGTATGATGATGCCTACATGAGATTGAAGAAGATAGCAATTGCGGACCCACCGACAAAGCGACGCGGCTACGACGATTACTATCTCATCGCGGTGTTCGACATAAGGATTGCCATCAATGCAAGAGGCAGTAACGGCAGAGGCTGGCGCATGTTGGCGGCGGCAGATTTGTACCCCTACACGTTCAAAGACGCCGTGCGCCATCTAGGCCGCATCTTCGCGGTGACAAGCCAGGGGACTTGTTTCATCTGGTTGCCATCCTACGGTATGGGAGATTACAAACAGAATGCACAAACCATCATTTGCATCCCTAACGATACTCCATTATTTTGCAGGGACCAGTCATCCCGTGATCAAAATAAGATTGCTGATCCTGGATGTGCATTTGCATCCGTGATTCGGTCTAACCTGGAACCTTGTAGCTGACTTTGGCATATTGGAATCAACTATCTTAGCAGTCGTTACCCATGGTACCACTGATGTGCAACATGGTCACACAATCTACCACGATCGGACCGTCACCATCTACCCAGGAATTCCATTTTTAACCCTCTCGCCTTCTCTTTCATTGTTGTACTAGTACTCTACTTACGTACTAGTAGGAGTAATTTTTACCTTGGAGGACGCGTGTCGGGGGGATGGACCCCGGGCAGGCAACGGAACCCGGATTCTCTTCAAAAACAACGGGGCTGGCACCGCCCCTCAATACCGGCGCGCGCATGGCCGGGTCGCTTGACCCGGCCAAGCCCCCCAAGCCGGCCAGACTAGCCGACCCGGCAAGACACGGCGACTCGGCCCCAACAACTGGCGCAAGACAGCCGAACCCGGCGCGGCCAAGGCCTCCTCACCAAGCCAGCGCCACCCATGGCGTGCTACGCAATCCAGCCGCGGGTCAACTCCCGTCCCATCCAGGCCGTATGACCGGGACAAGACTTCAATCAACGATGACCAAGGCAACAGTGCCCCACCCATGCCTCTGGTCAGCAGGAACGTGGCAACAGTGCCCCTCACCTACCCGCTGACCAGGGCCAGCGTGGCAACAGTGCCCCCACCCTCACCGCTGACGACAGCAAGTGGCAACCTGACGGAGAGCACTGTAAGATGCTCGACTCAGCCACGCCCTAACGATCGACAAGACGGCGCACAGTCCCCCTAGGCTTGCGGGGCCCGCACCTAGGGGAACCCGGCGAACCACAAGCCCTCAGCGGGGCCCATCCCGGGACCCCGGACACCGACTACACGGACCCACCGACTTATAACATTACCATTGTACCCCCGAGGGGTTGGACTATAAAACCCCCGGGAGCCCACGATCATTCGGGAGGGTGAAGCAGAAGGACTAGCCACAAAACAGCAACACCGGAGAGAAGGAGCAGCCCAAGCCTTGGCCAGCTTCCTTCCTCCTTCATACAGCTCCAGGAGCAACATTGTACTATCGATCATCCAACCATACTCGGCAGGACTAGGGGTATTATCTCTCCGGAGAGCCCCGAACCTGGGTATGTCTGGCGTCCCGCGCCCGCTAATGCCAACCTCGCCTATGGAGCCCACCAGCGCCCTCGAGCCTCCTCCTCTCTTTAGCCATCCCTTGGCATCTACCGTGCGCCCACCACGACAGTTGGCGCCCACCGTGGGGCAGCTCGAGGAGCTGGCTGGGAGCATGCTTCGGACGGGGCCCTTCTCCTACGCCAACGAGTCCGTCGCTCTGGTGGACGACGTCGTCGGCGCGCTCGCCGCCTCCTTCGCCGCGCTGCGCATCTCCGATGCGTTCACGGCCGACGAGTACCCCAGTGAGGTGTGCAGCTACTCCGGCTCTCCCCTCTCCCTCGGCGGCGGCGTTTCCGCCGGGGCAACGAGTGTCCATGTGGAGGTCTTCGTCACCGGCGACGGCGCCTCCTCCTCGTCGAGCAAGACGAGGAAGGCTGCCGAAGCCAGGGCCGCAGCAGGTCGGATCGAGCCGTCCGATCCGTTGCGCGCCATGATGGAGAGCCTCCGCATCCCCATCGACACCGACGTCGACGCCACCAACGTCGCTGAGGCCTGAACCCAGCTCGAGGAAAGGCGCCAGCAGATGCTGGACCTATCTGAGACGCTCGCCGCCACTCAGTGTCGCCTGGACGCCGCTCAGCTGGAGCGCGACGCCGCCTACGGATTCACGCCCGCCGCGGCCGAGCCAAGCCGGGTCGCCGATGTGCGTGCCCGGGGAGGAGCGATCAGCCGGGCCCTCGGCGCCGTCCCAACCGTCTACGAGACCCCAGCGAAGAACATGCGCGTGGCCCAGGCAGCCACAGTCGGCCTGGACCAGCTCGCGGGTGAGGAGCTGAAAGAGCGCATCGGGCGGATGCCTGAACTCCTCCACGCCGCCAACACCCAGCACGACCGCCTCAACCAGCTCGCCAAGCTGGCGGGATCCGGCTCCGCCCCCTTGGCGGGCCCGACGAACTTCTGCACACGCATCCTCGCCACCCGGCGATGCGCACTCCGGCCAAGCCCGGACTCAGCGCGTTCCGGCAGCTACAGCCGCCGGCGGACTGGGTAACGAGCCCATCCCGGAGATCCAGCGCGGACCCGGCCAGCATGGCCAGCGTCCGGCTCCAACCGACCCGGCCTCCCGTGGCCTGGCCGCAAGTCGACTCGGCCCGCGTGCCATCGACGACACCGACGCTCGCCACCGCCTCGATTAGCTTGCTCGCTCCCTGGAGGTGGAGGAGAGCGGCGCTATCGGGCCGGCGTGCTTCGGCCCGCGCATCCGGGAGGAGCCTTTCCCCAAAGGATTCATGCTCCCCCGCGACACCCCCAAGTACAATGGGACGGTGAAGCCAGAAGACCGGCTCACCGACTACACCACGGCCATTGGCATCACCGGTGCCAATCGTCGTCTCGCCGTGCGCTACACACCGCTCATGCTCCAAGGGTCGGCCCGCACGTGGTTGAATAGCCTGCCGATGGGCAGCATCAACACATGGGTGGATTTCGAGGAAGCCTTCGTCCGCAACTTCACGGGGACCTACAAGCGACCCGGCCGCCCTAGCCAGCTCGCCATGTACGTGCAAGGGCCTACGGAGACCGGTCGCGAGTACCTCGCACGCTGGACTGAGCTTCGGAACAGCTGCGAGGGCGTCCATGAAGTCCAGGCGATCTAGTACTTCGTCAGCGGGTGCCGAGACGGCACCCTCCTCAAGCACAAGCTCTTACACTTCGAGCCGGCCACCATGGCCGCGCTCATGGTGACGGCGGACAAGTACGCCAACGCCGACTCCGCCATGAAGATCCAAGTGGCGCTGGATGAAGCCGGCAAGGAGAAGCCGGTTCCCCCTTCGAAGCCGGCCGGCGAAAGCAGCCGACAGCAGCATCACCAGAACAACAAGCGCAAGGCCGACCAGCCAGCGCCGCGTCACGACAACCGGCTCGTCGCGGCCACCGAGCCCGCGGCAGACCCGGCAGCAAAGCGCCGGCAAACCGGCAAGACGGCATGGCAACCCGCCATGAGCTTCGAGCAGATGCTCGACGCCCCCTGCAAGCACCACCATGGCACAAGACCCTCCACGCACACGCTTCGGCAGTGCGCCATCACCAAGCGCATCATGAGGGGCGATGTCCCGCCTCCTCCGGCTCCGGCTCCAGGCGCGGGACAACCGCCTCCGCCTCCACCGCCGCCTTCGGCTGGCGGCGCGATGCGCGACGTCGCCTACCCCAGACCAGAGCGCGGCCTACGTCGTCTTCACCAGCCTCGGCGACAACAAGCGCAGCGAGCGCCCCCTTCGGTAGGAGGTGAACGCCGTCGTCCCGGCCAAACCGGAGTTCATGCATTGGTCGGATCGCCCGATCACCTGGACCCGGGAGGATCAGCCGACAGTCATGCCGAGTCCGGGTGGTTACGCCCTCGTCCTCAACCCCACCATCGTTGCGCGGCGCACATGCAAGTTCTCTCGAGTCCTCATCGACGGCGGCAGCAGCATCAACATCCTCTACCGCGACACGATGACCAAGCTCGGCCTCAAGGCCGAGGACCTGGAGCCAACCCGAACGATTTTCCACGGCATCGTACCCGGCCTCTCCTGCTCCCCCATTGGTCGGGTCCGGCTAGATGTCCTGTTCGGTGACAGCAGCCACTTCCGGCGCGAACCGGTCTGGTTCGAGGTGGTGGACTTGTCCAGCGCGTATCACGCGTTGCTGGGCTGGCCCGCGCTCGCCAAGTTCATGGCGGTTCCCCACTACGCGTACCTGAAGATGAAGATGCCGGGTCCCAAGGGCCTCATCACCGTCGCCGGCGATTACCGCAAGTCCCTTGAGTGCGCCCGAGACGGCGCCAAGTTGCTCGAGTCGCTGGTCATTGCCGAGGAGCGGCGCCAGCTCGACCGGATCGTCGCCTTGGCAGGCGAGGCCTCCACCGCGTCAATCCCGACCCCGGACCCGGCCGATGAGGCCGCCTTCAAGCCCTCCAAGGAGACCAAGAAAGTTGAGCTCAACCCAGAGGACCCCAGCTGCAGCAAGTACGTTGTCGTAGGTGCCCGCCTTGACAACAAATAGGAAGGTGAGCTCGTCGACTTCCTCTGTGAGAATTGGGATATCTTCGGATGAACCCCCAAGGACATGCCGGGTATCCCGAGGAAGTACGCCGAGCACAAACTTCACGTCCGCAAGGACGCCAAGCCTGTCCGTCAACCCCTACGACGATTTTCCGAAGAGAAGAACCATTGGTGAAGAGGTCGCCAAGCTTTTGGCGGCCGGCTTCATAATAGAAGTGTTTCACCCCGAGTGGCTGGCCAACCCAGTCCTCGTCCTAAAGAATAACAAGACCTAGCGCATGTGTATCGACTACACCAGCCTCAATAAGGCCTGTCCCAAGGATCCGTTCGCCCTCCCGCGGATCGACCAAGTCATCGACTCGACCGCCGGGTGTGAGCTCCTGTCCTTCCTGGACGCTTACTCCGGCTACCACCAGATCAAGCTGGACCCGGCCGACGCCCTGAAGACGTCCTTCATCACGCCCTTTGGGGCGTATTGCTACATCACCATGTCGTTCGGCTTGAAGAACGCTGACGCCACCTTCCAGCGCTGCATGCAGAAATGCCTGCTGCCGCAACTCGGCCGCAATATCCACGTATATGTGGACGACATCGTGGTGAAGACCAAGCAGGACCTCACGCATCTCGACGATTTGAAGGAAACCTTTGCCAACCTCCGCGAATACAAGGTCAAGCTTAACCCGGAAAAATGCGTCTTCGGCGTCCCGGCCGGAAAGCTACTCGGCTTCCTCGTCTCGGAACGCGGCATTGAGGCGAACCCGGAGAAGATCAAGGCCATCGAGCGCCTGCGCAAGCCGGCTCGGCTGCGCGATGTCCAGAAGTTCACCGGATGCTTGGCCTCGGTCAGCTGGTTTCTAAGCCGGCTGGGCGAGAGGGCGCTACCCCTGTACCAACTGATGAAGAAGACGAGCCCGTTCGAATGGAACGGCAAGGCAGAAGAGGCCTTCCAAGACCTCAAGCGCATGCTCTCCACCACGCCGGTCCTGGCCGCGCCGACCGACAAGGAGCCGCTGTTGCTCTACATAGCCGCAACCTCGCGGGCGGTCAGCACGGTGCTGGTGGTCGAGCGACCAGAGAAGGGCAAGATCCAAGCCGTCCAGCGCCCAGTCTACTACCTGAGCGAGGTGCTCTCCATCTCCAAGCAGAACTACCCACACTACCAGAAGATGTGTTACAGCGTGTACTTCACCGCCAAGAAGCTGAAGCAGTATTTCCAAGAGCACGTCGTCACCGTGGTCAGCACGGCGCCTATCGGAGAAATCATCGGGTGCCGGGATGCCTCTGGCCGGGTCGCCAAATGGGCGATCCAGCTAGCCGGCCACACCATCCTCTACGAGCCCCGCACCGCGATCAAGTCTCAAGCCCTGGCCGACTTCCTCGTCGACTGGACCGAAACCCAGTACTTGCCGCCGCCTCCCGACTCGACGCATTGGCGCATGATCTTCGACAGGTCCAAGATGCGACTCGGCTCGGGGGCCGGCATCGTACTGTCGTCCCCGAAGGGCGACCGGCTCCGCTACGCGCTCCAGATCCACTTTGCCGCCTCCAACAACGTCGTCGGGTATGGAGCCCTTGTGCACGGCCTCCGGCTGGCCAAGGAACTCTGCATCCGGCGCATCCTGTGCTACGGCGACTCGGACCTGGTGGTGCAGCAATGCTCCGGCGAATGGGACGCCCGTGACTCCAACATGGCAAGCTACCGCTTCCTCGTCCAGAAGCTGTCCGGATCCTTCGAGGGCTGCGAGTTCCTCCACGTCCCGCGTGCGGAGAACGAAGCAGCCGACACGCTTGCCAAGATCGCCTCGTCACGACAAGCCATCTCGTCCGACGTCTCCCTCGAGCACCTACGCAAGCCGTCCGTCAAGCCATCGCCGGACTCCGAGTCCATCCACATTCCAAACGACCCGGCCGCACCTCAACCTGGCCCGGGGTGTGCTGAACCCGGCCCGGGGGCTGCTCAGCTCGACCCGGCCACCATCGTCCCGGACCCGGCCGTCGCCATCCTCGACCCGGGGGCTGCTCAACCCGACTCGGGTGCTGCCGACTCGGAACCCACCCTGGTGGCCGTCTTCGCCGTGGTTATGGCTCCATCTTGGGCCCTCTCAATGTCAGAGTTTTTGGAGAACGGGGTTCTCCCCATGGACGAGACCGAAGCTCAGCAAGTGCAGCGCCGGGCGTCCGCCTACAGCATCATCAACAACGAGCTCGTCAAGCGCAGCTCCACCGGCGTGTTCCAGCGCTGCGTCAAGAAGGAGCGGGGCATCGACATCCTCCTCGACATACATCAGGGGCGAGTGTGGGCACCACGCCGCATCACGATCCCTGGTGGCCAAGGCGTTCCGCCACGGTTTCTACTGGCCCACGGCCCTCCAAGACGCCGAGTCGCTCGTCCTCAAGTGTGAGGGATGCCAGCGCTTCAGCAAACGCAGCCACCAGCCGGCGTCCGCACTCCGCACCATACCGATCGCCTGGCCCTTCGCGGTCTGGGGACTCGACATGGTGGGACCCTTCAAAACCGCCCGAGGCGGCATGACGCACTTGCTGGTGGCAGTGGACAAGTTCACCAAATGGATCGAGGCAAGACCAATAAAGAAACTGGATGGGCCAATAGCCGTCCGGTTCATCAAGGACATAGCGGTGCGCTACGGCATGCCGAACAGCATCATCACCGACAACGGCACCAACTTTGCGAAGGGCGCGCTCGAGCAATACTGCTCCGTCTCCGGCATCAGCCTCGACCTAGCCTCCGTTGCGCATCCGCAGTCCAACGGGCAGGTCGAGCGGGCCAATGGACTCATCCTGGCCGGCGTCAAGCCGCGACTCGTCGAACCGCTCATCCGCACCCAGCAGCTGGCTTGACGAGTTGCCAGCCGTTCTCTGGAGTCTACGCACCATGCCAAATCGGTCGACCAGGTTCACTCCGTTCTTCCTCGTCTACGGAGCCGAAGCCGTCATCCCGACCGACGTCGAGTTCGACTCGCCGCGTGTCGCGATGTACACCGAAGCCGAAGCCAGAGAAGCCCGCGAAGATGGCGTCGACCTACTCGAAGAAGCACGCCTCCTGGCGCTCAGTCGCTCGGCCATCTACCAGCAAGGCCTGAGGAACTACCACAGCAAGAAGATGAAGCCCCTCGCATTCCGCGAGGGCGACCTTGTCCTTCGACTCGTCCAAGAGCAGGCAGGCCAGCACAAGCTGTCCCCTCCATGGGAGAGCCCATTCATCGTGAGCAGGGCCTTGCGCGACCGCAACGCCTACTACCTCATCGACGCACGCAAGTCGAGGAAGCGCAAGAAGGACACCGCCGGTGAAGAAACGACTCGGCCGTGGAACGCGGAACTCCTCCGTCCGTTTTACAGTTAGCCGCACGAGCGTATGTATCATCACCTTTTGTAAACGCATGAAACTATGGGGTCCCCGAACGAGACTCGGGGGCTGCCTTTTGTCGACCAATTTATTGTGTCCCTATTTTCTTGCATCACTATACCACTGAACCCGGCCACCGGTCCGACTCGCTCGACCCGGGGGCTCGAGGGCTGGCCGGCTCGGTTGCCACCCCGCCGCCTTACTTGGTGATTCCTGATAAAGTTAGGATGCCGCGGTCCCCCACTTCGCCCTAAAGCCACAGATCCAGCTTTGGCTGTCGGCTGGCAAGCACAACAGGCTAAAGCTCCTTTACGCTTCATACACTAAGCCAAAGGTTGTCGGGTCGATCAACCCGGCCCGCCATTCATCAAATGAAAAGCCGCACGACTGGCTGCTCGCCAACCGGCTTCGCCGGATTGCCGCCAGCCAGCCCAGTGGGTGTTTCGCTCGCGCTCAACGTTTCGAGGGACCCAAGTCCTGCGCGCTCCTCTCAAAGAACCAAACTCCTTGTCATGGACCGAAGCCTCGGCCGTCTGACTCGCGCGAGGGGGGGAGGTTTGAGAAAGGAAAAGCGCATGAAATCGGTCCAAAAAACGGAAGGCAAAAAAGCAAAAGCACCCACGACATCTGCAAGTATTTAAGAAAAGGCCCACGGTCTGAGTTCATTACACCCTAAAACCCCCAGTGGGTGGGTGGACCTGCTATTTAACAAATTTTACACAAAGTGTCTCAGGCATCTCCAGCGCCGCGTCGCGACATCGACGGCTCTCTCCTCGCGGCCTCCGGGTCCGGCGAGGTGCCGGTGCCCTCCTCAGCGTCCGCGTCGCGGTAGACGCCCGTCTCCTCCGAGCTCCCCTCCGGATCGTGGAGAGCAAGCCGTAGTCGTCGCCATCCATGACCCCGCCGTCTTCTGTCCGCTTCGGATGGAACACATCGTGGAAGGCGAACTCGACGATGTAGCTGGCCCGGGAGGCGATCCGGCCGGCTTGCTCCTGCAAGAGCTGCTCCGAACCGGCCCGCTGGCCCATCAACGCGTCCAACTGCAGGTCCGGATGCCAGGACAGCGTGATCCGGAGCGCCATCTCAGCACCGGCACGAGCGGCGGAGACGCGCCACTCGCCAAGCCAGTCCGGCCCCATCTCCAACCAACGCGCCAGGCGCGAGAAGCTGCTCGGTTGGACGGAGTCCGGCCATAGGGCCGCCGTCATTGCGGTGCCGGCCTGGGACAGCCGCCCCAATTGCGTTCCCAGGGCCTACAGGCGGGCCTCAGTGGCGGCGATGATCTCCGGGAAGGTCCAGGCCACCCGCGGATCCGTCCCGGACCCAACGACGCCGGTCGGGTCGTGCTGATAGCGGACGGCTTCCTCCGCAAGCCGCTGCGTCTCTGGGAAGGCCCTTGCCACAAAGGGAGAAGCGAGTTAGAAGAAGAAGAACAAGGAAGAAAGGCCGAATCCCGACCCGGCAAACGACAAGAAAAAAGCACTTACTGGAGAAGGACTCTTCCAGGTGCTGCGGCTCAAGCAACGTACCACGCCGCTCCCGCTCGATGGCGCGGTCGCGCTCCTCGAGCGCCTTCTCCAGATCGGCCGCCTTGGCAAGGGCCGCCTTCAGCTCGGCGTCCTTGTCTTCGGCCGCCTCGCGGCGACGGGCCTCGTCCTGACGGGCCCCCTCAGCCGTGGTGACCTGCCCCCGCAGGCGATCCACCTCGGCCTGGAGCCGGCCCTTGTCATCGGCCAGCTGGCCGCGCTGCTGGTCCGCCTCCACCAGGGCCTGCTGCGCCTCTGCCACCTTGGCGGCTTCCGCCTTAAGGAGCTCCACCTCGGCCTCGACTCGGCTCTTGTGACCCGCCAGCTGCTCATGCAGCCGGTTTGCCTCGTAGAGAGACCGCCGAGCCGCGGCCGCCTCCGTCCTCGCCTGCGCCGCCTCGACGCCAAGACGGCCGGTGTCGGCAACGAGTCGGTCGTAGTGATGACCGGCCCGGAGCAGACGAGCCCGCCAGGACGGCACCTCGGCTGCGAAAAAGAAGAACTTAGTAGAAGAAAAAAAGCAAGACTTAAGATTTGGCCCAACTGTTACACAGTTGGCCCGAATCTCGAGGGCTACACCCAGTGGGTGCGCTAGCGCGATCCCACTAGAAAAGAGCACAGGGATACCTGCGGCGATGCGGAGCTCCTCCTCCTTGGTGGCAAGCCGCTCCACGAGCTCCCGGTGCTTGCCCAGGAGACGATTGTAGGCGCCGACCCGGAAGGCGTCGAGATGCTGAAGAAAACAGAAATCAGAACAAGGCCAACACTCTAAAGATTCGACCCAACTACTATGTAGTTGGCCCAAACCTCGGGGGCTACACCCAGTGGGTGCGCTGGCGCGCCCCCACAAAGAAGAAAATTGCAAGAAGACTTACCAGGACGACGTGCTCCAGGTCGCGCGTCCGCTCCACCTCGGCCTGGGCGAAGGCCTCGAGCCGTTCCGTCCGGCCTCGCAGGCGGCGACTGACGGCGTCCAGCGCCGCCTCCTCCTGGGTCTGAGGCCCGAAGACAACGGCGCCCCCGCTCCGCGCCGGCTGCGGCACGGCAGCTCGGCGCTCTCCCTGCCGGGGCACCAAGGCGTGTTCCCCGCTGACCGCTCGCGACGCGGCCAGCACCTCCTCCGGGACGCCCTGTGCCGCCGTCCCTGACCCGGACGCCGGGACGCCCTGCGTCGCCGTCTCCGGCCCAGCTGCCGGGGTGACCTCCGGCACCACCGCCCGCGGTGCCTCCTCCAAAACCGGCGGTGCCTCCGCCGCCGCCGCCCGTAGCGTCTCTTCCAAAACGACGCCGCCTCCACCACCATCAGTCCCCGCTCGCCTCGGCCACGTCGGCCCACGGCGGGGTGTCATCCTCCACCTCCACGACCCCCCGGTCGGGGATCACCACCTCAGCCCAGCCTCCACGGCCGCGCTCCCTCATCGGCGACGGCTCAAAGACCGTCGCCGCCACCACCGTGCCCTCCGGCATCTCGCGCCAGATCGGCTCCGCGCCGGGTCGCGCCCATGCCGCCGCCGCGTCGGTCCAAGCCCGGACCGACGCCGCCTCTAGCTCCGCGTTGGCCCGGTTCCTGTCCCGCCAGGCCAAGGCTTCGGCGTCATTCGGATCCAGGCCGAGGTCCGAGTCGGCTCGTCCCTCCGCCTCGGCCTGGTCGGCGAGGTCGGGCCGGCTCCTGCAGAACTCGGCCCCTTCGGCGGTCGCGGCTTCTGCCGCCGCCCTCGCCAGCGCGATTGGCGACCTAGAGAAGAAGACAGAATGAGCAGAAAAGAAACAAGACTAGCTCAAGAAACAAAAAAAAACAGAGCACAAACAAGAGATGAAGCTCACCCTGCCAAGACCGGGACCGGGGTTGGCCTCCCGTGCCCGCCGCCACGCTTCCTCTCGGCCGGCCTCCCGGCCCCGGCCGGGTCCGCCATTCGCTTCGAGCCCCGGGGTTGCGGTGCGACGCTGTCTTTCCCATGCGGGCGGCTCGGCGCCGCCCCATGCGAGGACCCGGCTCCGCCCGCGTCGCCGCCTCCCCCGCCCAACGCCACTACACCAACAACTGGCATCAGCACCGGCCGTTCCGTGCCGCGGTCAGCAATTCAAGACACATGAAGAAAAACGCAAGACTTACCCGTGCGATGCCCTACGCCGGCTCCACCTGAGACCGAGCCCGGGCGTAAGGATGCCGAATCGCGTTCAGAAGTACCCCCCGCGTCGCGTCAGGACGGATGAGAAGGTGCACGGCAGAAAAGTGAGAAGACCAGACACTCACCTGCAGCGCCGGGTTCGACTGGCTGTACGGTGCCTTGCCGAACCGCCAGTCCTCCCCAAGGTTAGCCTTGGAGATGTCGTTCACGCCGCGCGTGACCTGCTCCGCGGACAGCTGCGTCGACCCCATGCGGTTGGGGTCTTGAAGGCCGACGATTTCGCCGATGAGGCAGGAGCGCCCCTGAAGCGGAAGGACCCGACGCATGATGAACGCGGCGAGGAGGTCGGTGCCGGTGAGCCCCTCCTGCGTCCTCATCACCGTCACCCGCTCGCAGAGATTAACGATCTCCTGCGACGGGCGCTTGGGCGAGTAGCCCCAGTTCGTCTTCGCTCGCGGCGGTGCGATGGCGAAGGCCGGAATATTGATGCGATTCGCTCCAAGGTTGCGAATGTAGAAGAAGGAGTTCTGCCACTTCTTGGCAGAGTCCTCCACCGGGATCTTGGGGAAATCCGCCCCCGACAGCTTCGAGATGACGGCGGCGCCGCAATCGGCGAACTCCCCGGCCGACGGGCCCTGCTGCTTCAAGGAGAAGAAGCGCGCCCAGAGGTCGATCGTAGGCTCGACCCCCAGGTACCCCTCGCAGAGGGTGACGAAGCCGGAGAGCTGGACAATGGCACCGGCGCCAAGATGATGCGACTGGAGCCCCAAAAACTCCAGGAAAGCGCGGAAGAAGGTGCTCGCCGGCAGCCCGAACCCGCGCTCGAAGTGCGTGATGGAAGACCACGCGCTCCTGCCCCTCGGGCCGAGGCCTCTGCTCGCCGCGCAGCAGGCGGATGCCGACGTCCGTCTCCCGCGGCAAGCGCCGCGTCGCCCGGAGCTGGGTGATGTCCTCGGAGGTGACGTTCGAGCCCATCCAGGAGCCCGATGGCAGCGACATGATCGAAGAAAGAAGAAGGAAGATGGACGGCAAAGGAGTTCTGCTCGGAGTAGCGGGCGCCGCAGTGCATCTGTTGCGAAGAGCGGAATGAGAGCAAAGGGACAGGAGGGCGCGAGCGAGAATAATGTCCGCCGCCCCCTGCCCCCCCGATTTATAACCCTCGGTTTGAACATGGGGAAGTGGGATCGTCTGCATGTGCCCGTTCCAGTACCCCGCAATAAGTGCGCACGTACACGTGCAGTAACTGCCCGGGGAAGAGTAACCGGCCCCCGGACACCGCAATAAATCCGCGCGCTTGGGCCGAGGGCGCGCGGTGGCGGGCCCTAGCCCGTCGCCCGGTCCCGTCACGCGCGTGGCCTGTCAGGCCCCTCCGGCTTCCGAGCACCACGTGGCGCCCATGCAAAGCCCGAGGGATTGCCCCAAGATTCGGCGGACTTCTCGGTCCCGCCACGACCGAGACGCCGCGATCCGGTTTTCGCGAAAACTGGCACACAGTGGGTGTTGCCGGACCTGGCGCTCGCAGAATCCACCTTGCTTAAGGGGGAAACTGTGAAGGCCCACCCATCCGAAGATGGCGGACCTTCACAACTTCAGGGACTACTGTCGGGGGGATGGACCCCGGGCAGGCAATGGAACCCGGATCCTCTTCAAAAAGAACGGGGCTGGCACCGCCCCTCAATACTGGCACGCGCTTGGCCGGGTCGCTCGACCCGGCCAAGCCCCCCAAGCCGGCCAGACTAGCCGACCCGGCGAGACACGGCGACTCGGCCCAAACAACTGGCGCAAGACAGCAGAACCCGGCGCGGCCAAGGCCTCCTCACCAAGCCAGCGCCACCCATGGCGTGCTACGCAATCCAGCAGCGGGTCAACTCCCGTCCCATCCAGGCCGTATGATGGGGACAAGACTTCAATCAATGATGACCAAGACAACAGTGCCCCGCCCATGCCTCTGGTCAGCAGGAATGTGGCAACAGTGCCCCTCACCTACCCGCTGACCAGGGCCGGCGTGGCAACAGTGCCCCCACCCTCACCGCTGACGACATGAAGCGGCAACCTGACGGAGAGCACTGTACGATGCTCAACTCGGCCACGCCCTGACGATCGACAAGATGGCGCACAGTCCCCCTAGGCTTACAGGGCCCGCACCTAGGGGAGCCCGGTGAACCACAAGCCTTCAGCGAGGCCCAGCCCGGGACCCCGGACACCGACTACACGGACCCACCGACTTATAAAATTACCATTGTACCCCCGAGGGGTTGGACTATAAAACCCCCGGGAGCCCACGATCATTCGGGAGGGCGAAGCAGAAGGACTAGCCACAAAACAGCAACACCGGAGAGAAGGAGCAGCCCAAGCCTTGGCCAGCTTCCTTCCTCCTTCATACAGCTCCAGGAGCAACATTGTACTATCGATCATCCAACTATACTCGGCAGGACTAGGGGTATTATCTCTCCGGAGAGCCCCAAACCTGGGTATGTCCGGTGTCCCGTGCCCGCTCATGCCAACCTCGCCTCTGGAGCCCACCAGCACCCTCGAGCCTCCTCCTCTCTTTAGCCATCTCTTGGCATCTACCGTGCGCCCACCACGACAACGCGTATAGCTAGCTAGGCCCTTGAAGACTTGAACCCACTAGCTGCCACCATTTTGTTTTTCCATGTCTTACTATCTCATCCATGTAGCCAACAATGGCTATATATAATAAGCCGGTTATTTTACTTCCTCTATACCGGAGTAGTACTATTTGCTGCACAGTATTACTGACCGCCATATTTGAGCACAACATTATTATGCATGGACCTTGACTATGCATGTCACCATGTGTCCAGATCTGAGATGCCGCGTGTACCAGATGAACGGCGCCGAGTTCGACCCCCGTGATGCTACGTGGGTGCCGAGGAACACTCTTGGAGAGTACTAGCTTTTCATTGGGGACAGCTACCCCATTGTGAAGCGGATGCCACCTTCCGTGCACGACACAGAAGGCCTGCCGTTCATGAAGCATGGTTGTGTGTTCTGTGCGCACCGCCGGATGAACGACATGCTGGGACACGCTATCCCTTATTTATGCCGCTTCAGCTTGGACGAGTCTCCGTCGTGTGGAACCGGACTAGAAAGCTGCGACAATGATTCCCGTTGCCCACCGCTATGGATCGTGCCATCCATGAAGAACACCTGGGACTGGAACCTGGAGGAAGACATGTAGCCCATCTATAACGTGTAAGTGGAGTACGGTAAATTGTGAATGGTAGCGCTGTGAATATATGTAGACTAGTCGTGCACAAATTTATCACATGAATTGGAGATGAACTTGTGTGGCATACTGGCATTTGTCCTTTAGAATTTATTCCTAGTAAATGTGTATGTGTACGTGCAACTTGTGTGGTTGTTGCACGGGCTCCAACACACTCTTTGAGAAAAAAAGGTGGCATAGCTTTGGATATACGTGACGTGGCGGCATCATACAGTAGCATCGTTCACTATAGTTGTAGTACGCTCCTACTAGGACGACAACTCCTATAAAACCTTGCGCTTGGCTCTTTGCCTCTTCAGGAGGTTTAACAGTTCGTACTCGTGTGAACCTTGCACTTGGCTCTTCGCCTCTTCGGAAGGTCCAACAGTGATGATAGTACAGTACACATTATGCTTCTGGCAATCTGACACCGATTGAACTGCTACACGTCCACCGCGAGGGCGAGGGCGAGGGAGAGTGAGAGGGAGAGGGCGCGCTGTAGTCAAAACCCTCTCCTCGTCCTGCGAACCACCGCGCGCGTGGGCGAGGGAGAGGCGTAGTAAGCAAGCTTCTCCTTGTTCGGCGAGTTGACGGGACACATCAAAGCAGTACTAGTACTAGTCCATACTGCATCCTTTCCGGTTAATATGGCTTAACTAGAAACGAGAAAAATACACTAGCGGTCAACGTATGTAACAATACGCTCTTTACGGTCACTATATATAGTTTTGCGGTGATTATACGATCACTACCTCATCGTAGAGCACCGTATTGCACCCTACTAACCGACCACATAGTCGACGTGGCACTTTGTTAACTGGTTAAATTGTCACCTGGTTTCTGGGTCCCACCTGTCAGTTGGCAGAGCAAAGAAATCAGCTAAAAAACAAATAGTGTAGTACATCTACACTTCCAATGCATTTAGCCTTTAATCTAAATCGATATTGATTGACTAATGCACCAACTTGTGCTCTAGGTATAGGCTACATGTCTATCCTTAATTACAGCATGCAACGACCTTCATTTAATCTTCTTCTCTCAATGGTCGCATGCACACATAACTTTTGGGCGTTAATTATGCCCTGGTCAATGTGTAAATCTCTAAATGTACAGTCTTTCACGGACGTAGGGAGTAGGTTGAGCACTTGAGCGTGAGCGTGTGTGTTGCGTCGTGTGCTGTGTGCCACATGGGTGCGTGAGTGTTGCGTGCGTCCATGTGTATGTGTGAGTGTTGCATGTTGCATGCATGCATGGGGCTTACTCCCTCCCATTGACATGTTCATATTTCAAGCTTCCTCTGTTCCCTCCATATGGTGATACTCCCTCTGTTCCCAAATACGGAGTAAAATCCTCCCTCTGTTCCCAAATACGGAGTAAAATCCTCCCTCTGTTCCCAAATACGGAGTATTTGTCTTTCTAGAGATTTCAACAAGTGACTACGTACGGAGCAAAATGAGTGAAGTGAGCGTAGAGGCATAGGGATAATGTAGAAAGGAAGTCTTCGCGATCCATTATTCCCATCTCGGTCAGAGAGAACTATTCAACTAGTCTTCGTAGTGAAGTGACAATACACGCTGCAGCAGATGGGACACTTAATTAATAAGCTGAACTAGCGTGTTGGTGTAACTAAACCATCCTTACCCAGTATTGCCATCATGTTTGCCAGTAGAGGACGCTTCTGTCCTCCATTAACTGACATATGGGCCCTCTTGGGTAGACACACATGTCCTCGGTGTAACTGTTTACACTCCGAAGGACGGTATATCCTGGTAGTAGTACTAGAATTGAGATTTAATGCACTTTCTTCCCCGTCTTCCACTCTTCTTCCTCCTCTCTTCTTCTTCCTCCTCTCTTCCCCATCGTCGGCCGCACACCATTTCCCCCCGCTCACTGCTCACCCGCCCGCGCTATCTTCCTTGGTAGCTCGCGCGTACCATATCCCCCCCGCTCACTGCTCGACCACACGAGGAGAAGCTTCTTTGCTCGCTCGCCCGAATCCACTTCCTCGCTGGCTCGCAGGCACCGAAAACCCCAATGGCAGAACCGACTGACACGCAGAGCCGCGATTGGAATTCCCTCCCCGATGTTCTCTTGGAGCAGATCTGTAATTGTATGGACCTACTCAGCACCGTCCGTCTGGCCGCATGCTTGGTGTCTTTGTACCGTCTACTTGTCTACAACCGGCCGGCTCTTTTCAAGATACCCTGCTTCCTGATGCCCGATCCTTGTAGGTGGCCCAGACACTGACTTGATGATCCTACGGAGGTTGCCGTGGTGCCCCTCGACATGCTACCACTACCCGTCCACCTGCCCTTCATGTGCGTCCACTACTGGGCGGGCATGAAGGCCAACTGGATCGTCCTCATCCACCAATCCGGTAGTCTGTGGCGTCTCGTGGATATCTACACCCAGCGAGGGATCACCCTTCCATCTTTGGATACCGCCACCATCGAGCCTCACGGCCTGCCTACTACGCACGAGATGCATCGAGCTTTTGGCTCGACCTCTGTTTGTTGAAGGTTGTAATCTGCGAAGTGCCCACACTATCAGAAGACTACATGGATTACAAGCTCATTGCCGTGTTCAACATGGGATTAGTCTATCTGGAATCCGGTCACCATACATGGTTATGGCTCATCATCGATCCTCTTCACCCAACACTTTTGTCTGATGCTATAGTGCATGATTGCATCGTTTATGTGGTCGACGCACAGATTGGCTGCCTATACTGTTGGAATCTATCGTCCTGTAATTGTTCTATCTCATCTCATCTTTACCTTAAGAATACGACTGCATGTTCATTGTTACAAATTTAGAATATATAGTATGTCTATAACCACATCATTGCTATATGTTCCTCTCATTTCCTAGATTTTTATGACCACACATGTTATTGTTAGAGTTGATATGAGAACAATTGGTATCTAATGATTGTTAGAATAGATATTATGAGTATAACCTCATGATTGCTATATGTTACTCTCATTTCCAGGATTTTTATAACAACGCATGTTATTGCTTAGAGTTGATATGATAACTGTAGTAAGTGCTATGGTAGAATATGAGTAGGCCCTGTCATATCTGTTTTCCTCTCATTGTTACATGATGTTTGAACCATGATATATTGCTAGAATATAAAAGCCATTGGCTTATTTTTTTTAACTTGGGGTATGATTATGACCACGGCATTGCAATTCTCTGTCTGTGATATGTGTCACTGTTATAATAATCTTAATTCCACACATACTCTGAACATGATTGTTTATTTTTGTCCTTTTGGTCTCCAATTTTAATTGTTGCAGCAGACGCAAATGCGCTGGCCTTCATGATTCCAGGACCTGGAATCATACCAGCCGATGGGTGGTGGTTTATCGCTCGTTCAGCTGACGGTGGTCATTTGATGCTCATTTGCACGTACCATTGACCAAACCATTTCATCAAACCACATGCAGTACAATGCCTGGGGTGTTCGTCACATTGATGGCTATGGCTGCTTCGTGTTCGAGAAAGATCCCAGCTCCGTTGGGCCAGGCGTATTCAACTGGAGGCGGGTTTACAGCCTCGGCAACCACTCCATGTTCCTCGGGCTCAATTATCTGATCATCCAACCAATCATCGATCATATCACCGACGATGATTACCGTGCTATGCAACTTCCATTCGTCAGGGGGACTGTGTTTACACATCATACCATGGGTTTCATGAATCACCATATCCAGAGATTCGTCGACACAGCTTGTTGCGAGATAATCTTCAGTGTGTGAAAGGCATAAAGCTTCCATGCGATAGATGGCTTTTGCAAACCCGACATGCGGCGATGTGGTTCATGCCAACAACAAATATGCACAACTTGATTCGTACTGATATGTAGACTGAGCCATGTATTCTACTGCTGTAGCACGACCCTCTTTTGTTGGATATTATGTACTGTTGTTAGTTTGAAGCACTCCTCTGGTTTGAAGGATAGATACCTTTCTGGGATCAAGTGCATCCTAACTCGCCTGCGCAGGATGTACTGATAATGATGATGGAGATGCTGTGCAGTATATATATATATCACTTAGGTTTCAAGTGCGTACTTGTTAGTTAAACCTATGGTTAAAATGTGACACTAAATACGACTAGTAAGTAGTACAGTAGTAGTACTAGTATACGTCGGTCAAATTATTCATCATGTCCACACATTGAATTGACGTGACAACACGCTGCGCGTGAGGTGACACAAGAATCCCGGCTGCGTGTTCGGGTATTCTGGACTTTAGATTTGGAGTACCACTTATCTGTCCAAATCTTTCATCATTCACTTAAAACAGTCGATTGATCATACATTGAGTACCATATAACTGGAATTAACCCATGCAAGTCGAAGAAGGATTGGCCGGTGCTGCCGGCTGGCGTCAAGTTCGATCCCACAGATCAGGAGCTGATCGAGCACCTTGAGGCCAAAGTGAGTGCTGGCAGCGCGAGATCTGACCCTCTCATCGATTTGTTCATACCAACCATCGACAGCGAGCACGGCATATGCTACACCCATCCTGAGAAACTTCCAGGTAAGACACCGATCGGCCCTCTACTTGCACAAACATATTCCTTTGTTTATAGCTCTATTTTTCTTTTTAGACGCAGACCTGGTGAAGCAATTACAATTTGATAGTTAATAAAAAGTGAAACAAGTGACTGCAACATGCCAAAGATGTTATGAAAATGCCAACTACGTACACTAAAACCTGTATTCGACAATACTACAGGTATCACACTGAGTGGCCTAAGCAAGCATTTCTTCCAGCGCAATTCCAGGGCGTTCAAAAGGGGCACGTGGACACGTCGCAAGATAAAGTCGGAGTGCGGCATGCACGCGATGTGGCACAACACCGGCAATACCTTGCCGGCGATGGTCAACGGCCGGCAGATGGGCAGCAAAAAGGTTCTGGTGCTGCACACCAACAAGAACTTCGACCAGCAGAGGACCAACTGGGTGATGCACCAGTACCACCTCGGGGACCTGGAGCAAGAGAAGGAGCGGGAGCTGGTCCTCTGCAAGATTTTCTACCAGACGAACACTAGGGCCAGGAGTAAAAAGATTATAAGTTAGTTTGGTATTGGTACTTGTACTACCTTGTCGTCCGCATGTTGGTATTGTTGTTAACGATCTTTTGGTATGAACTTGGCATTTGCTTCCAACCATCATGCCGAGGGTCGACGTGGATATAAAGCTGAATCATTTGTTTCGAAACGAATTTTCAGGCACCTGATTTTTATTTGATGGGTAGCATAAGCACCTGCCGTTCGAATTCCCAGTTCTCCAAATTTTTCGAAACAAGTGCATGCTCTTATTATCACAATGAAAAAACAATATCCCTGCTGCATCCCAGTTATCAGTCTGTACTTGCAGAATTCTCTCGTTTATTGAGCACGTATATTGTTTTTTCAGGTCGAGCAAGTTTCAACTAGGCTGTAGACTGTCCAGGCTTGGTTTTGTTTTTAACAGGCCCAGCCCATGAAGACAACGGGGCACAAAGATCCAGCAGGTATCTACTGGCCTCTGGCCCACCAGCGTTAGTTATATTTTGTCTTACAACATCCGCAGGCACTTTTTTTACTGAATCAAACACACAGCCCAGTTCTATTTTCCTCTTGAAACGCATGTCCTACATCCGTTTTCTAATCTCTACCTATAGTTTTACTAGTTCATATACACGTATCATTATATTGAAAATACATAAAATTCACTTTTCATATTTACATCCTTATTTTTGTTGTTGTTTTCCCTCCCATCGCTGATTTTTTTACCACTGGTTTTCCCTTAAACTAACTCAATTGTCCCACGTCTTATTTGCTTACAAAAACAAAACGATTTTTTGGCAAATCAATAAGTTCTTAAAAAATGTTTATCATTTCGGGATTACAAAAGTTCGGACTCCACCGAAATATGCAAAATAAGGTTGAACTTTTTGACCGTGGTCCTGGGCAGAAAATGGGCTGTAATAAATTACTTAAGAATTAGCAAATGGGCTGCAAATTATTAAAAAATAGCAAATGGGCTCTATGTTGTTTGCCACGGATTTGGAAGCTGACTCGTGGGCCTACTAAGTTCATGCGTACACAAGGTTTATCAAAAAATAAACTTAGTCAACAATCGACTCTACCAGCGTCAGACCATTAGATGTCAATCTAACGGCAATCGTGCTCCTTCAGTCTCTGATCTTCCTGCCCCAGCCCCCCAAACCAGCGAAGTCGGAACCGCCTGCTCCCGCCTCCCATGGCCGGCTGTGCTGCCGGGGAGGCCTCACGGCCCCATCATATACTTGCATCCCTGGCCTGTCTATCCCTCCACTCACCCACACCTCCTGTTATTTTCCGGCGACGGCAGCCGAACCAGTCAACCCTCGTACTCTCCACCGCGTGGGCAGCCACTGCCGTGTCTTCCCCGGCTCTGTGTCGTTCCCTTCGTAGGCCTCACTGTCGTCCACCACCCTGGTGCTCTCGGCGCGGCGTGGTCAATGTGGTCCACGAACGACATCCATCGGAAGTGGACTGTACGTGGAGAGGCTAACAGCTGGGTCCACGTCCGCACACAAGGAAATGCCTCCTTATTACACGCAAAATAGTGATTCCTCCACCTGACATCTAGGACCCGCCGGAAGGGCCTCCGTATTTCACGAAAAAAACATTCCCTCCGCTGACAGGTCGGACGCACCAACTATATCTTCGCACGCAAGGAAGTGCCTCCTTATTGCGCACAAAAAAAATGAATACCCCCTGCCAGCTGGGACCCACCATAGTGGGAGGCTGACTTGTGGGCCTACTAAGTTGACGGGGACGGAGGGCTTTGTCTACTTAGTCAATATGAACGATTCTAGCTCCAGTGACCGTACGATGTCCATCCAACGGCCTTAGTGCTTCTTCAACCTCTGGTCTTCTTACTCTAGCCGCCCAAAGCAGCGGCGGTCGTGCTGAAGGAAATATGCCCTAGAGGCAATAATAAAGTTATTATTTATTTCCTTATATCATGATAAATGTTTATTAGTCATGCTAGAATTGTATTAACCGGAAAATTGATACATGTGTGAATACATAGACAAACAGAGTGTCACTAGTATGCCTCTACTTGACTAGCTCGTTGATCAAAGATGGTTATATTTCCTAGCCATAGACATGAGTTGTCATTTGATTAACGGGATCACATCATTAGGAGAATGATGTGATTGACTTGACCCATTCCGTTAGCTTAGCACTCGATCGTTTAGTATGTTGCTATTGCTTTCTTCATGACTTATACATGTTCCTATGACTATGAGATTATGCAACTCCCGTTTACCGGAGGAACACTTTGTGTGCTACCAAACGTCACAATGTAACTGGGTGATTATAAAGGTGTTCTACAGGTGCTTCCAAAGGTACTTGTTGGGTTGGCGTATTTCGAGATTAGGATTTGTCACTCCGATTGTCGGAGAGGTATCTCTGGGCCCACTCAGTAATGCACATCACTATAAGCCTTGCAAGCATTGTAACTAATGAGTTAGTTGCGGGATGATGTATTACGGAACGAGTAAAGAGACTTGCCGGTAACGAGAATGAACTAGGTATTGAGATACCGACGATCGAATCTCGGGCAAGTAACACACCGGTGACAAAGGGAACAACGTATGTTGTTATGCGGTTTGACCGATAAAGATCTTCGTAGAATATGTGGGAGCCAATATGAGCATCCAGGTTCCGCTATTGGTTATTGACCGGAGAGGTGTCTCGGTCATGGCTACATAGTTCTCGAACCCGTAGGGTCCGCACGCTTAACGTTACGATGACAGTTATATTATGAATTTATATGTTTTGATGTACCGAAGGAGTTTGGAGTCCCGGATGAGATCAGGGACTTGACGTGGAGTCTCGAAATGGTCGAGACGTAAAGATCGATATATTGGACGACTATATTCGGACATCGGAAAGGTTCCGAGTGATTCGGGTATTTTTCGGAGTACCGGAGAGTCACGGGAATTCATATTGGGCCTTAATGGGCCATACGGGAAAGGAGAGAAAGGCCCCAAAGGGTGGCCGCACCCCTCCCCATGGACTAGGGTGGGGGGGCGCCCCCTTCCTTCTTTCTCCTTCTCCCTTCCCTTTTCCTACTCCAACAAGGAAAGGAGGAGTCCTACTCCCGGTGGGAGTAGGACTCCCCCCTTGGCGCGCCCTCCTCCTAGGCCGGCCGCCTCCCCCCTTGCTCCTTTATATACGGGGGCAGGGGGCACCCCATAGACACAGCAATTGATCATTGATCTCTTAGCTGTGTGCGGTGCCCCCCTCCACCATATTACACCTCGATAATATCGTAGTGGTGCTTAGGCGAAGCCCTGCGTCGGTAGAACATCATCATCGTCACCACGCTGTCGTGCTGACGAAACTCTCCCTCAACACTCGGCTGGATCGGAGTTCGTGGGACGTCATCGACCTGAACGTGTGCTGAACTCGGAGGTGCCGTGCGTTCGGTACTTGATCGGTCGGATCGTGAAGACGTACGACTACATCAACCGCGTTGTGTTAACGCTTCCGCTTTCGGTCTATGAGGGTACATGGACAACACTCTCCCCTCTCGTTGCTATGCATCACCATGATCTTGCGTGTGCGTAGGAATTTTTTTGAAATTACTACGTTCCCCAACATGTGCCGCCTGCTCCTGCCTCCCGTGGCCGGATGTGCTACTGCGGAGGCCTCACCGCCCCATACTACTCCCACCGCTGGCCAGGCCATCCCTCCACTCACCAACACCCCCTGTTATTCTGCGGCGACGGCAGCCTCACACCGCAGCCGAACCAGTGAACCCTCGTAATCCTCTCCGTGTGGGCATCCACTGCTGCGTCTTCCCCGGCTCCGTGTCGTCCCCTTCCTAGGCCTCGCCGTCGTCCACCGCCTTGGTGGTCTCGGCGCGGCGTGGTCAATGTGGTCAATGACCGACTTCCATCGGAAGAGTACTGTACGTGGAGAGGCTGACAGCTGGGTCCATGGCCACAGCCCAGTTTTTTGTGATTTGCCAAGTAAGTCGCTTTGTCAGGCCTGTTGGGCTGCAAATCTTTCAAGACGAGGAGAGCTTCATTCGGCTGGCCGAGAAAATGGCCTATCAGTAATGAGAAATGGGCTGTACATTTTTAAAACACATCAAACCGGCAATTAGTTTCAAATTTCTTTTTTTTTTCATTTCGAGATTTTAAATTGCATTGATTTTTATGCGTCGACAGTTTGTTGGATTTTATATTGATATACATTTATTTTTAAAATCAGTTTGAATGTGACTCGAAATTTCGGGATTAAAAACAGTTCGGACCGCACCGAAATATGCAAAATTTCATATAGTTTTTTTTACCGTGGCCACAATATGGGCTGTAATGCTAACAAAAAGAATATGGGCTCCAATAAAAACCTTAAGAATTAGCAAATGGGCTATAAATTATTAGATATAATGGCAGATGGGCTGTATGATGTTTTCCACAGATTTGAGGCTTTCCTAAAAAAGGTTGACGCACAAGCAGTGACTGTTGAATGTCCATCCAACGACCGTCGTGCTTCTTCAATCTTTGGTCTTCCTGCTCCAACCGCTCAAACAAGCGCCGGCGGGACTGCCTGCTCTCTCCTCCCCACGGCCGGCTGTGCTACCGCGCAGGCCTCACCGCCCCACCATACTCCCATCGCTAGCCTAGCCATCCCTCTACTCACCCACACCTGCTGTTATTCTCCGGCGATGGCAGGCGAACCAGTAAACCCTCGTACAGTCGTACTCCCCTCCGCGTGGGAAACAACTGCCGAGTCTTCCCTGCCTCTGTGTCGTTCCCTTCCTAGGCCTCGCCGTCGTCCATCGCCCTGGTGCTCTCGGCGCGGCCTAGTCAACGTGGTCAACGACCAACATGCATCTGAAGTGGACTGTACGTGGAGAGGCTGACAGCTGGGTCCACGGCCGCAGGCAAGGAAATGCCACCTTATTACGCGCAAAATAATGATTCCTCCACCTGACATCTGGGACCCACCGAAAGGGCCTCTGTATTTTGTGAAAAAACGTTACCGCCACTGACAGCTTGGACCCACCAGCTATATCTTCACACGCAAGGAAGTGCCTCCTTATTACGCACAAAAAAATGAATACTCCCCCTGCTAGCTGGGACCCAGTATAGTGGCAGGCTAACTTGTGGGCCTACTAAGTTGACGGGGATGGAGGGCTTTGTCAACTTAGTCAATATGCACGATTCTAGCTCCAGTGACCGTACGATGTCCATCCAACGGCCGTAGTGCTTCTTCAACCTCTGGTCTTCTTGCTCCAGCCGCCAAAACCAGCGCCGGTCGTGCCTCGTGCTCCTGCCTCTCGTGGCCGGCTGCGATGCGGCGGAGGCATCACCGCCCCCTACTACTCCCACCGCCAGCCAAGCCATCCCTCTACTCGCCCACACCCCCTGTTATTCTGCGGTGACGGCAGCCTCACACCGCAGCGAACCAGTGAACCCTCATACTCCTCTACGCGTGGGCATCCACTGCCGTGTCTTCCCCGGCTCTGTGTCATCCCCTTCCTAGGCCTTGCCGTCGTCCACCGCCCTGGTGCTCTCGGCGCGGCGTGGTCAACGTGGTCAAGGAACGGCTTCCATCGGACATGGACTGTACGTGGAGAGGCTGACAGCTGGGTCCACGGCCGCAGCAAGGAAGTGCCTCCTTATTACGCGCAAAATAATTATTCCTCCACCTGACAGCGGGGACCGACCGGACGGGCCACCGTATTTCACGAAATAAAGTTTCCCCCTGACTGCTGGGACCCACCAGCTACATCTTCGCACGCAAGGAAGTGCGTCCGGGCAAAAAAAAATGATTCGCCCCTGACTGCTGGGACCCACGAGCTACATCTTCGCAGGCAAGGAAGTGCCTGACAGTCGGGACCCACCTAGTCGAAGCGTACGTAGCGTTGTCATTCTAGTCGCGAACGTGTACGTACATACTGGTTGATGTAGAGCACTCACGTGTCATAGTAGAGGCACGCACGTAGCGTGTACATGTATGTACAACGGCCAGTGTGCAAGAAAGAAAATACGGCCACATACGTACATAGGGGCAGGGTCTCGAACGCCTACTCGCGCGTACGTACGGCCAGGGCTCATGTACATGGCTGGGTCGGAACGGAGAAACAACATCGTCGTCGTGTTCATGGGGAGCCAACCGGCTGGGTCGGAACGGAATGCGTCGTCGTGTTCATCGGGAGGACTTGGACGGAATAGCCGATGGAAACGAGGCCCGGCGTACCGCAGAATGGAGGAAATGGCCTTGTGTTCGACCGGCCACGTTCGAAATGGGATCCTGTTCATTGGGAGGGGTCTGGCGTACCGCAAAACGGAGGAAACGGACCTCCTACGGTCGAAACGGGGGTCCTGTTGATCGGGAGGGGCGTGGCGTACCGCAAAACGGAGGAAACAGACTTGTGTTGGAGCGCTACGGTCGAAACGGGGGTCCTGTTCATCGGGAGGGGTGTGGCGTACCGCAAAATGGGACTCCACGGGATACTGTTCATCTCCACCATCGACCCCCTCCAGCCTCCATGGGCTACTGTTCATCCACCGTCGACCTCCTCCAGCCTCCACCTGCGACTGTTCATCCACGGGCTCCTGTTCATCCAGCCTCCACCGCGCGCTACTCCACCGGCTACTATTCAACCAACCCTCTCCACATGCTCCTATTCAACCACCCCTCCACGGGCTACTATTCATCTAGCCCTCCATCATCTACTGTTCATCCTGCCCTCCACGGGGTGGTCCTGTTCATCCTGCCCTCCACGGGGTCCTGTTCATCCAGCCCCAACCGGCTCGATCGATCGGGGTCCTATTCATCCAGAGGCAACACCATGGGGTCCTGTTCATCCACCCCCACTGGGAACTGTTCATCCAAACCCCCCAGCAACGCTCACTGTTCATCCAGAGGCAGCATCGATCGGCTTCAGTTAACAGCCATCGATCGATCGCTCGGGTTCAGTAACGCGTAGCCTGCAGTGCAATCGCTCGGGTTCAGTTAGAGCCCAACGCCTCGCACCCACGCGCGTGCGTGTACGAGAGAAACACGCATTGCTCGGCCCCAACCACGCACCCTAACCGGGAACACCCCGATATTTTCCTCGCCCTTGCTTCTACCACGGTTTTTTTCCGTCATGGACGGCCCAAAGAATGTCATGCAGCTGCGTCTCCGGCCCGCCCAGGACGAAAAGCCCATTTTTTGTCATGATTTTTTGTCATAGAAGTAGGACCCCACCACATCTATGATGATACCGTGTTTTGTCACAATTATGGTCATAGAAGTGTCATAAGTATGACATAATTTTTTTTCGTTCTGCCCAAAATGTCACGGATGTGTCTTTTTTTGAGTGTATGTGGATGCCGTTTTCGATTCAGACAGGGGACCTAGAGCAATACTCTGTGATATGCAAACGACTTCTTCCTGCTATATTCTTTTTATGCAAGACGGCCTCGTTCTAGCAAGAAAGGTTGGCTGCAACCATCAGGTGGTTGAAGCCGATTGCATGAAATTGATCCAGGTGATGCAAAGTGTCGGCAATGCCCTCAGACGGAGGCGGCTATTTTTTAGGGATGCATCTTTTTTATGTCGCAATTTCAATATTGTTAAGTTTAATCACTACCCTAGGGAAGCCAATATGACGACAGTGTGCTGGCTAGCAAGTCGGAGGCCTTATGAACCATTGCCTGGGATTTTCTAATTGATATATTAACAAATGATGTATCGTTGTTCTCACATGAGATATAGACCACCATGTAGTCATTTCTTTGGAAAACATAGAGCAGACCATTGTGCACATAGAGAACGACACGATCCTCCATGTTGAACGCCCATGCTCTGCGCTTAGATAGCCGGGCTCGCACCGCACCTCCGTGTAACTAAGTGGACGCCCGAGGGAGGGGATGGCACTTGGCGCAGCAAGACTTTCAGTGGGAGGAGATGTTCATGTCGACTACGAAGACATGTGTGGCAACTTCGTCAATCTCAACATGATGTCTCGGCTCAGTCTCTCGGAGATGCTCATAGGGCCAGGATGTGCGTTCATAGGGATATGAGCATATCTGTGTATGTATGGGCATCTATGTCTGTCATGTGTTTAAAACAATTCATAAACTTTGACCCTATCATTTCCACCTTGATGGCGTTTTTCTTTCAGCGTTGGTTCGTACACCTCTCTGAACATGCATCCCGACTTGATGCATCTGCAATGCCCGTGACCAGTACGCGATTGAAATGAAAAGCTTAAAAGAATCAGGAATATCTGAGAGTTTTTTAGAATCGGAATATCTGAGAGTAGCATATGGTCAATTTGCGTACATAGATCTAGTCGTCATACAGAGAGGAGACTACATAAGGTAGGTGTGAACCGACCCTCTTCTGATGTACCGAGTTAACCTTTTTTCCCCGAGAAACCCGGAGCCTGGCGAAAAGGCGATTAGGTTTTAAGGGTGGACTCACGGTGGCGCTCGTCGAATCTGCCGGCAGGGCACAACTCTGGTCGAGCTGGGGATGGCGTCGTCATCTGCGGCGAGCAAAGGGAAGGAGTCCTTGTCCCCTAGGGCAGCGAGGTCGAAGTTGGCCGAGGCACTAGAGAAGTTAGACATCACCGATGAGGAAGCAACACCGCTGGCCATGGATGATCTTGAGGAAGGAGAGCAGAAAAAGTGGATGTTGGCCGGCAAGGTACTCCATCGAAACATCCTGCACATCCAGACGATCTCCAATGCTCTCCATCCAGTGTGGGGTAATCCAAAGGGATTGGCCTTCAGATATGTGGGAGATAACGTGTTTGTGGCAGACTTTGCTACAAAGAGAGATAGATATCGAGTTTGGGAGGGATCACCATGGCACGTCAGTAAACATGCTGTGATTCTTTCAGATTTTGATGAGTGCATGCGTCCCTCTGAATTACAGTTCGACAAGCTTCAGTTATGGGCTAGAGTTGTCAATCTCCCGTTTAATCTACGTCATAAAAAGTGGAGTAAAGCAATAGCATGTCAAAGTGACAAACATGCGACGAAAGTTCAGTTTGATCACACGGCTGGACACCTCAAAGCCAGAGTTATTGTGGATGTGGACAAACCTCTGAGGAGATGGATTTTGATTGAATCCAAGAGGAGGAAGGGCTTGGATCTGTATGATATACTTTATGAAGATATTCCTCATTTTTGCTTTTCCTGTGGCTGTTTAGGCCAGGCGGACCTTTATTGCCCTACACCTGGAACTAGGGATGCTAATTCTGATCTCCCCTTTGGGAAAGGACTGGGAGCTCCAAAGGATAGGAGGAGGAGTGCTTCGGGAGATGGCTCGGCCAGGGAGCAAACTGCTCCCCAGAACAGGAAGGCTGAGATGCGTCAGTCATCTACGAAGGAAAAGGGAGCAGCTGAGGTCACATCCCCATTGAAGAACATGGTCAATCAGCACAAACGTAAAGGGGGGCCTAAGGCGCAGAAACAAGTTTACAAAAATGTTGAGATGCCATTGTTGGCTAATAGCCCACATATGGAAAACGATGATACAAACGAGATTGATAGTTCGAGTGGAGGTCTTGGGATAGGAAGAGAACCGGAAGGGGACCCTGAAAAAGAACCCAAGAAGAAGAAACCTACTCCAAGCACTTCAGAAGCATCGGTAGAGGTTGTGGAGCAGCCCTGCCGGAAACAATGAGTTGCCTGAGCTGGAACTGCCGCGGGCTTGGGAACCCAGAGGCAGTTCGAGAGCTTCGCAATGTTGTGAAGCAAGAAGGGCCCAGTCTCCTTTTCTGATGGAGACACAGATTTCGACAAAAAGAGTGGAAAGTCTGCAGAAACAACTTGGTTTTGCGGGTTGTTTTGTAGTAAAAAGCAATGGTTTGAGTGGGGGCATCGATATGTTTTGGTCAGCGGATGTAGAGGTGGAACTGAAAAACTACAGCTTAGCACATATCGATGTCAAGGTTAGCAAGAAGGCTCGAAACTCTGTTGAGTGGAGAGTGACTGGTTTTTATGGAGCTCCACGGGTAGAAGATAGACGCCAAAGTTGGAGGTTCCTTCGTACTTTGTTTGAGATCCAACATGATGCTTGGCTGTGTGTTGGGGATTTCAACGAAACAATCGCTACAAAAAAATACACTTCCGTGATGATACATGTTTGTCATAGTAGGTCACGTTTTCTGTCATGCATGTACATCCATGACGATTTTATGACAGAATCAAGATAGTCATACCTGTGCTGTCGTAGAAGTGTTCCATGACATTACCAAAATTATCATCACGGAAGTGTCCACTTCCATGACGATAAATGCCGCGTCATGGAAGCGCTTTCGTCAAGGGTGACCGACACGTGGCATCCACCGTAATGGGTCGCCGTTAAGCTATCGGGTCCGGTTTTGGATCCGATAACCCGCTAACAGCCCGGACCAATGAGGATTTTCCACGTGTAAAATTCTCATTGGCCGGAGGAAACACGTGTTGGCTCACCATTGGGACAGATGTCATCCATTCATTAGACAGGACGCGCCTATGATACGTCGACACGTGGCAGGGCCCAACAGAGGCCCATATAGGTTAAAAAGGCCGGTCTAGTCAAAGGCCCGTAGTACTTACTCAGGTACGAGTGGGTGAGGGAGTCCTGGACTAAGGGGTCCTCGGGCGTCCGGCCTGTTAGCCACGGGCCGGACAGATGGGCCGTGAAGATGCGAAGACCGAAGACTGCACCCGTGTCCGGATGGGACTCTCCTTGGCATGGAAGGCAAGCTTGGCGACTGGATATGTAGATACCTTTCTTTGTAACCGACCTTGTGTAACCCTAGATTTCCCCGGTGTTTATATAAACCAGAGGACTTAGTCCGGAAGAGAGATTCATTAATATAGTTATACATGCTAGTCTTCTAGGGTTTAGCCATTACGATCTCGTGGTAGATCAACTCTTGTAATACTCATATCCATCAAGATCAATCAAGCAGGAAGTAGGGTAATACCTCCATAGAGAGGGCCCGAACCTGGGTAAACATCGTGTCCCTTGTCTCCTGTTACCATCGATCTTAGACACACAGTTCGGGACCCCCTACCCGAGATCCGCCGGTTTTGACACCGACATTGGTGCTTTCATTGAGAGTTCCACTGTGCCGTCGACAAAAGGTTCGATGGCCCCTTCAATCATCAACGATGACGCTGTCCAAGGAGAAACCTTCCTCCCCGGACAGATCTTTGTGTTCGGCGGCTTCGCACTGCGGGCCAACTCGTTTGGCCACCTGGAGTAGATCGATAGCTACACCCCCGGCCATCAGGTCAGATTTCGTAGCTTGAATTACGTTGTAGACATCCGCCCAGATTTGATCTTCACTGGATTCGAGACCGCGGCGACCGCTCCTGGTCACCTTGACGAGCATGACCTAAATCTGTCGTCAGACCGCATCCAGGAGAAAGCTCCTGTGACCACTTCGGCTTAGATCCAGAGCACACTACGGCATCCAAGGATTGGAGGCTCGACCCCACCACGGAGGCCACAGATTCCCCGACGTTGGAGCCGCACATGGACTTAACCTCACACAATATTGGTGTCACCGGAACTCCGGACTCGTCTCTGGTCATAAGTTCCGAACCATGTGAGTCCGCGGACACCAAACTCGATCACATGTCGATCTTCAAATTCAGCGCCGCGGACATCTTCCAGCACTTGCCTTTGGGCGATGTGCTAAACTCATTAAAGAGCCTGCCCTTGGCGGGGGACTCACAGCCGAACTCTGTCCGGTTCGGACTAGGGGCTGATGATCGAGAATTTTGCTTCCCACCCGCCACCCACTTCATAGCCACTGTCAAGGATTTAACCGACATGCTTGGCTATAGCTCCGAAGACATCGCCAGTACGGACGACGATGCCGACAAGGAGCAAGGCGAGAACCCGCCATTCACTGGACGACAGACGGCCACTTCTTCCTACGACGTATACATGGTGGACATGCCTGAAAAAACTAAGAACAATGACAAAGATGATCCAGCTGAGGATAAACCTCCTGAGAGACAGCCCAAGTGCCAACTTCCTCGACGCCGTTCTAAGTCACGTCACTCCAAAGACTGCAGTACGAGCACCGGAAAAACAACCCTCCAGACGATGCCGAAAATAATGAAGACCCCGTCAAGGTAACCTCCGAACAGGGGGAACGGGAAAGTGGGCAAGATAGCCCTGATGAACATGCCATACACGGAGACTCGGAGGATAGTAATTATCTTCCGCTTTCCGAGGAAGAGGAGAGCCTCGGCAACGAGGATTTCACCGTGCCTGAGGAACCTCTCGAACAGGAGCGCTTCAAACGCCGGCTAATAGCCACTGCAAGAAGCCTGAGAAAGAAGCAGCTGCAGCTTCAAGCGGACCAAGATCTGCTCAATGATAGATGGATCGAAGTCCTAGCACCCGAAGAATACGCCCTTAGTGGCCCAGCCAAGAACTACCCAAAGCGTAGATTGCTACCTCAGTGCGATGACAAGGCGCTGGAGTCCATACCATCGTCACATAATGCGGCAGGTCGAAAACAAGCCGGTCCGGAAAAAGCGGCAACTCAAGCTGAACACCAGACCGCCCCACCTCGCCATAAAGGCAAGAATAAAACAGCTCGGGGATGTACATACGACCCTCAACAGGACTTGGATAGTCGAGCAGGACAGACAAGATCGATCTACGGATCGCGAGGACACGCCTTGACACGCGACGACGGCTACCTATTCGGACGTGACAAACCTAGCCACGCCTGGGCCGAAAACCGCAAATGGACTCCATCGGAGGTACATCGCAGTGTGGCCCAACATAGAGGCGCCGCACACCCTCTTTGCTTCACAGACGAGGTAATGGAGCATGAATTCCCAGACGGGTTCAAACCCATAAATGTCAAATCATACGACGGTAGAACGGATCCCGCGGTATGGATCGAGGACTTCCTCCTCCATATCCACATGGCCCGCGGAAATGACCTTCATGCCATCAAATACCTACCACTAAAACTAAAAGGACCAGCTCGGTACTGGTTAAACAGTCTGCCTGAAAATTCTATTGGCAGCTGGGAAGATTTGGAAGATGCTTTTCGTGACAACTTCCAAGGAACATATGTCCGGTCACCGGACGCCGACGGCTTATGTCATATTGTCCAGCAGCCCGGAGAGTCAGCGAGGAAGCTCTGGACTAGGTTCTTAGTAAAAAAGAACCAAATCATCGACTGTCCGAACGCGGAAGCCCTCGCGGCCTTCAAACACAGCGTCCGGGATGAATGGCTTGCACGCCACCTCGGTCAAGAAGGACCTAAATCAATGACAACCCTTACCGCTCTAATGACTCGCTTTTGCGCGGGAGAAGACAACTGGCTCGCTCGTAGAAGCAACAGCGCCAACAACTCGGGCACTTCCGAAGTCCGAGACGGCAATGGCAAACCACGACGAAGCAAACACAACAGTCGCGATGATAATGAAAGATCACGCAACACAGCGGTCAACACCGGATTCAGCAATCCCAAACCCGGTCAACGGAAAAAGCCACTCAAGGCGAACCGAGATGGACCATCCAACCTAGACAGGATATTGGACCGACCCTGCCAGATTCACGGCCACCCCGATAAACCAGCTAATCATACCAATAGAAACTGTTGGGTCTTCAAGCAGGCCGGCAAGCTCAACGCCGAACACAAGGGGAGGAGGCCGCCAGGCGATAGGGACGACGGAGAGGTTCACCAACCAAACACCGGGGGTGAGAAGCAATTTCCCCCCGAGGATCGATCAGACCCAGAGCGGAAGTAGCAGTTCGGCTTCCGCCACCCGTCTCATATACCTGCAAAATTTGCACCGCGTATACACCACTACGCACTTAAGATACCATGGGCATTGGCGGAAGCACAATACGGACAAGCTGGCAAGCATTCCCGTAACATTTTTTACTTTCATTCTTTCTCTTTTCATTATTTCTTAAAAACAGGTGACGCAAAGGACAAACGTCTAAACCGACTCCATCGGAGTTCGGATCCGTACATTCACCTAAGGGGCTACTTCCGTCAAGGATTCCCCTTGCCGAGGACAGGCGGTGCAGACGTGCGACAGGAGGTCCAAAATAAATTTTTTGTAGACCGCACTCTTTATTTCGAGCCTGTAATATGCCTTTCTCCTCCTCCTTGGACCCTGGGCATGTCAAATAGCTGGGTTTGAGGTCTTTTTATATATAATGTCACCATTGACATGCCGCTCTGGTCCCAGTAAAAATTATCCAAATTAATCATTCGCGTTTTTCCGCAAATGAATGTGGCTCCTATGGTTGTTTCACAAGATATACCTTGGCATAACATGCCAGGAAGCTCGGTATGGGAACAAATGAGTTGCCAACAAAGTTCGAACAGCTTTATAGCATACTTCGGCGTCATGAGTTTGGTCTTATATGCATCAGCTCCAAATCATGTCTTGGGTCAATGGTTGGGTTGCCCGGCTCCTGTGCTTGCTACCTTACGTTCCGCTCTATCGGCTAGGGTAGTAAAGGGAGAACTACTGCAATTGTGCTTCTGGTTCATCTGGTTAAGCACCTCAGTAGAGAAAGCCGAAAACCGACTGTCATGATGCGGTGAGAGCTGGTCAACCACTCGATGACTTATCGAAATCTGTCGCGGTTCCCTCCGTATTATACGAAGGACCTTTTTCAGGTCATATATGTAAGGCACCATATTGGAAGTAAGCCGTACGCATACCAGGGGCTATATCGTAGCCCCACCTATAAAACTTCTATGGCTAAGTGAAAGTGTTAATGCCCTATAGTCTGATTGCCTGGTTCGCCGCATTATCACCTCCTTCATGGACCAAGACGTTGGGTCAAGAGTGATCAAATGCTTTTTCGAACACCCCCGTACTTCCTATGAGGGGGCTGAAGTCGACGACTGGAACGCTTTCAGATTATATTAAAACGGCCGCACAGGAGGAATACAAGCTTTCGAGCAAAATATAAAAATAGATCAACTATTAAATTGTCTTTTACAATTCTCACACACCTCACTCGAACATTATGTCTTTCGAGCATTGACCCTCTATCAAGCGGGCGGCCTCTAGGACGTCTTCAAAATAATGCTCCGGTTCGTAACGGTCCTTGCCCTTGGGTGGACTCTTCCCGCAACATCGATGGCCTTCATCTTCCCCCAGAATGTATTGACTCGGGCAAAAGCCATCCGTGCACCTTCAATGCACACCGATCGCTTCACAGCATCGATACGTGGCACCGCATCAACAAGCCGTTGCACCAAGCCAAAGTAGCTATGCGGAACAGGCTCAGTTGGCCATAACCGGATTATGACGTTCTTCATGGCAGCACCAGATATCCTATGAAGCTTGGCCCATTGAGACATCTGTTCATTCAGCAACAGAGGGCGCTTCGACGCGCCAAATTGTGACCAGAAAAGCTCCTCCGTTGCATACCCCTCGCGCTCCTGGTAAAACTGCGTTGCATCGGAAGAACTCTTCGGCAAGTCTAAAAACTCGTCCGGAGAGCTTCACACTTGGTTAAGTTGAGCATAGTTCAGATCGCCGAACTTCGTTTGTAGCAAAAAGGGCTTACCAGCCGCAATTTCCCTAGCTTGCCGGATCTCCTCCCGGGCTGCTCTGGATTCAGACCGCGCTTCGCTCGCCTCTAGTAAGGCCTTGTCAAGTTCAGCCATTTCGGCTTTATTCTCCTTCTCAAGAAGCTCACAGTGGCTAGCAGCATTTTTTAGCTCGAGCACCATCGTGGATATCTTCTCCTCGTCTTGGCGCCGAGCAGCTTGTTCGGCTTTCAATTCAGTCAAGGCCTTTTCGGCAGCCGCATTACTAACCCGGGCCTGCTCCTTGGCCCGGGCCAGCTCCACCCGCAGAATTTCAACGGCGGCAGCATAATCTGCAGTCATGCATATTCAAGTATATAACTTTCAGTGCCATGCTTATATCACAAAAACCTATGTGAAGGGACAGCCCCGAATACATACCTTGCGACTCGTCAAGACGCATATTGATTAACGGAATGTCATCCCCTGCCATCAAGCTTCCGCTGCAGCTCGGCAATTTCCGTAGTCTGGGAAGTAGCCAGGGGGAAGCAGCCCGTGTTCAAGTTAATTAGATTAGTCCTTGAATATTTCTTCTCGATCCTCCATTCGCCTCCCATGGGAAGCCAACCCGAGTCTCAGGGGCTACTACCTATACGCAGGTACATCTTTGCAAACAAAATATAATTGAAAACACTACATTACAAACCTTGAAGCCTTTTAGCAGGCTCGTGAAGGCTTCATTCAATCCGCTCTTCGCGGACAGAATCTTCTCAACCACCGTACCCATCAAGGCACGCTATCCCTTCGAGACCGATGCTTTTTGCAGCATATCCCGCAATATATCCAGCGTTGTCGGGTCTCCGGAAGCCGCTCTAGGAGCACGACCATCCTTTGAAGGAACCCGTTCACCCGTCTCCAGAATCATCGTTGGCTGAAAACTGGACAGTCCGGGGTCTTCATTATTGGCCCCCGAATCCTGGACGATCGGAGACTCGCCTTCGGGTACTTCCTCTTTCATCCCCTGTGCAGCTTGTTGATCAGGAAAAACCCTCCGAGACGACACTTCGGAGTGGTCCGCCCTATTAGGCGAGGAGGTCGGGGGAGGCGTCTCGCTTTCTATCATCTCTGGGAGGAGATCTCCCGAAGAAGAGGATTGCCCGGAAAAACTCTGCGCCGAACTGTAAAAATACACAGGCACATTACGTATCTCCCCGGTGACAGGGAAAAAGCGGGACGCTATTAAAGCATCCCAGATTCACTTACGGTTTGGTTGAGGGCTTGTCCTCATGATGGAGTTGTTCAACGGTGTCGCCTTCCAAACCCGAACCGCTCGACGGTGTCATCTTGCCCCTCTTAGGAGACTACCCCTCCCAACCTTCGGAGGCGACCCTTTTCCTCTGGAATGGAGAAGGGATACTGGCTTCTCCTTCGCCTTTGTCTTCGGGCGAGGAAATGTCGATCTCTCCGGACTCAGTATCTGATTTACCTCCGGAATGAAGGTCATCCCGGGTCTTCTCACTCGCCACCTTGCCCTCCCCTGTCGGCGCCTGGTACAATGCCAGTACTTGCATCCTTGTTAACAGGGGGTCTGTTGAGTCTTCGGGAAGAGGGGCCGGACACCTAATCCGTTCCGCTTTCTTTATCCAGCCCTGGAAGAAGATGGTTTGCTCAGTATCTTACCATAGGATATCTGATTATGAGGTGTTCGGCGAATGAGTACTTACCGAGGTGTCCAGATGGTTACAGTCTAGGCCGGTATCTTCAGTGGTGTCCGGCCATTCTTTTCGTCTCGCGATGAATAGTTTCCACATTCCGTCGTGCGTAGTGCCGAAGAAGTGCTGAAGAGTCCGTGGCCCTTCTGGATTAAACTCCCATAGGTGGAGAGGCTGTCGCTGGCACGGCAGGGTCCGGCGGACTAGCATTACCTGAATAACATTGACAATATTGTTCTCCTTCTCAATGAGGCTTCGGATGCAGCTTTGCAAAGTCCGCACCTCGTCAACTGATCCCCAGTCCAACCCCTTATTGATCCACGATGCAAGCTGAGTTGGGGGGCTGGATCGAAACGCGGGCGCAGCTGCCCACCTGGAACCATGGGGCTCGATGATATAGAACCACCCCTGCTGCCATAAGTCGAAAGATTCTTTGAAGGATCCTGTCAGCCAGATAGCACTGGAGAGCTTGCTCACTGAGGCACCACCGCACTCCGCCTGCTCCCCCTCTATAATTTGCGGTGTCACATTGAAGGTCTTGAGCCACAAGCCGAAGTGTGGAGGGGTCCGGAGAAAGGCTTCGCACGTGACGATAAACGCCAAGATGAGAAGGACAGAGTTCGGGGCAAGATCGTGCAAATCTAACCTGTAATAGAACATGAGCCCCCGAACGAAGGGATTGAGGGCGAACCCCAATCCTTGGAGGAAGTGGGAAACAAACACGACCCTCTCGCCGGATCTTGGGGTAGGGATAACCTGCCCCTCCGCGGGAAGCCGGTGGAGGATTTCCGCGGTCAGGTATCTAGCCGCCCGAAGCTTTCCGACATCCTCCTCTGTGACAGAAGAAGCCACCCACCGGCCTTGGCGGCTGGATCTGGACATGACTTAGGCCTACGAAGGGTGAGACCTGGGTGTTGGAACTCGAGGTAGTAGGAGTCAAGGAAGAAGCAAGCGTGGGGAGGAAAGGCGGGTCTGTGCTCCTTTATAAAGGCCAAGAATATCGAACGCCTCCTCCCGGGCCATAAACTTTGCCTATTTCCAAGAAGTTGTACCCTAAGGACGGTTGGGTTACCCATGTATGTATTGATAAAAGAATCCCTTAATAAGGGGCACGATCTCTGCTTGGATAAGACGTGTCAATAACAACCGTGTTTCGGAACATGAGGCCGCGGGCGAAACAACGGTTCGAAATAATGACCAGACTGACATGATGTCATGTTGTAAAAGGTTGCCAGAGGATTGGACTTATGAATTATTACGCCCTCTGTGGAAATATACGCTGCATGCGCTGCCAAGCCGAACTCGATCATTCGAGGACCATTGTGAAGTATCCGGAAAGAAGGGAACCTGCCTTGCAATGCTGAAGACAAATCTGTGCGCCAGACTCCTCGTCATTGAAGCCAGGTTCAGGGGCTACTGAGGGAGTCCTGGACTAAGGGGTCCTCGGGCGTCCGGCCTGTTAGCCACGGGCCGGACTGATGGGCCGTGAAGATGCGAAGACCGAAGACTGCACCCGTGTTCGGATGGGACTCTCCTTGGCGTGGAAGGCAAGCTTGGCGACTGGATATGTAGATACCTTTCTTTGTAACCGACCTTGTGTAACCCCAGATTTCCCCGGTGTCTATATAAACCAGAGGACTTAGTCCGGAAGAGAGATTCATTAATATAGTCATACAGGCTAGACTTCTAGGGTTTAGCCATTACGATCTCGTGGTAGATCAACTCTTGTAATACTCATATCCATCAAGATCAATCAAGCAGGAAGTAGGGTATTACCTCCATAGAGAGGGCCTGAACCTGGGTAAACATCGTGTCCCCTGTCTCCTGTTATCATCGACCTTAGACGCACAGTTCGGGACCCCCTACCCGAGATCCGCCGGTTTTGACACCGACAGTGGGCCAACCCAATAACTGCCTGTTTAATAAAGGCCCATTTACGGCCCGAAGCCAGATCTGGCACGTTAATTGTTCATCGAATATTTGGGCCCAATTATGGCCCAGTGACTTTCAGCCTATTAGAGGCCCGATGTAGACATGGGCCCATTTCAGCCCGGTGTGTCTTTCGGCCCGGGAATGGCCCGTGCTGCCCATGGGCCATATATGGTCCGACGCAACATCTGACCCACTAACGGCCCATGATAAAGGTGGCAACAGTTCAGCCCAACGTGACTTTGGGCCTATTAAAGGCCTGTCGTATAATTCGGCCCGTTGATGCTTGTACTAAGCTTTCGGCCTGTTAAAGGCCCATGATATCAGTGGGCCAACTAAGGCCCGAGATATGTTCCGGCCAAGTAACGACCCGTCATATAACTAGGCCAAAAAAGGCCCGGTCTACATTTAAGCCTGCTGAAGGCCCGTCGACGACTAGTGAAAATTGAGGCCCAACATGCATTTCGGCCTGCTAAAGTCCCATGGTTTCTTTGGGGCCGTAACAGGCTAGCAGAATATTCAGCCTGTTAATGGCCCAACGCTACATTGGCCGAATTAATCGTTGGGTTCACAAAAGGCCCAAATAAAATTTGGGCCGAATATAGGCCGGAGTAAGTTGTGGGCCTGGCGCAAAGTGTGAAGGCCCCAATGGCCATTCTAGCCCAAGAAAGATGCAGGCCGGCCCAATTGTGGCCCGCTAAAGACGAGGCCCGTTAGAGGCGAATGTTTCGGCCCGGTCGACTACATCAGATTTTTGTCAGATAGCGAGTGATGGCAGTAACTAGTAGGAATTAAGAACAAACCTAGTCTATACAATAAAGAAATTGCAGTATAGTAACTTAGAATAAACCTACACTATACAATAAAGGATTTATGGTATATTACATCCACTGGGCATCGAAGTTCGCCACCAGTGATCATAAAGCGCAACGAAGAAGCAGATTACAAAAACTGGGCACCATTGCAGCGTAACAAAATAATACTAAATCGAGACCACTTCCAAGACAGTTCAAGAAAGGTTAGGCTTGCGCGGGAACTGCTGCGCAAGCTCCTGAGCAAGGCTATGAGACCGGCCTAGCATGTTGGTCATAGCTTCCAGGTGTAGCTGTTTAGCAATGAGGTTCTCATTGGTGTTCTCCGCAATCTTTCTTAGAGATAGGACTTCAAGTCGAAGTTGAGTTGCAGAATGCCTTTCTGCTAGAACTTGGGATTGAAGAAGTCGAACTGATTCAGACAGCGAATTCTGTGAGCTTGTCTGACTGCTAGTCTCAAGTAAGTTGAACACTGGATCAAGACAAGACTTTGGGGTTGTCTCGCTATCTTCAAGATGTTTTGCCTTCTTTGCTGCAATATATGTTGGGTTTGTCTCACAGCCTTCAGCAGACTTGTGCATGCCATCAGGCATATCACCCTGAAACAAGCAGAGAGATGACTGGTTTTGCAGGTGTATAAACAAAGATAATAACTGTGCTGTCAATTCCATCCAATTTCAAATCAGAAAATAAAGAGTAAGTTCAAAATATCAATAGCATAATTTGGCATTGTTCATAATGCGGGGAGCTTCACCACACTACTGGATTACCATGTCAACATAACAAGCATAGATGAAGGGCAAAGACAATCATTGTATCTATTTTGGTTAATGTGCATGGCATGTTGTTCATATCATCAGCCACATCAGTAAGATAAAACAGGAGATGACAAGGTGCAAATGTGGGCTGCTTCACCACACACTGGATTATAGATCCACAAAAACAAGCAGACATATAGGGAGTATTGAGTAATGTGCATGGTATGAATAAGGAATTTGGTTCTACAAGTAAAACTTGGAACTTACGGTTCTTGCGAACATGCATTTTGATAGAAACAACAAACTAAATAGCAGTAAACGATAGGGAGTATGAGCAAATTAAACAGCAGTTGAGGATAAAGGCTTTAGAAGGACTGACTTACATTAACAGTTAACACCGGCTTTATAATGCCCTTCTCCATGTCAAGGGAAGGATAACTCAAGAATTTTAGCACAAAATCTTCTTCATAAGCATTGCCTGTACTCTACATTTTGTAGAGAGTAATTATAGATATGATAATACTGGAAGGGATAGAGGATAATGAAGATAAGATGCATATTGATGCTACATAATCAACTACCAATCCCTGGAAGTACAAGTGTTACAGGACAAAATGTACTGACAAGAGCAATGGGCTACACTTCTGCACTGGCATTGTCTGTGTATTCAACTTTTTGGTAAGATTAAATATAGATCTGATATTTTTTAGTAAATGGTGGGCGAGGGAGATAAGATGCAGAATGCTACACAATGAACCAATCCCTCTTCCATAATACAAGAGTGTTTTGAACACTAGTGTACTGTACAAAAGGTACTTATATTATGGGACGGAGGGAGTAGCTGTTAATGTAAGTACAGTGATAGACGACGTTCAGTCCTTACAAGAGGACTGCAGAGCTAAACCTCTTCAAAAGCATTGGGTTGATTCTAAATTTATGTAAGAGTCCATACCGATCTTATAATGTTCACCAAATGGACAATAACGAGGCTAACATGTGCAGTGATGCTACATAATCAAACAACTATGAAGGTAAGTATGGTCCTACAGGGCAAGAGGTACTCACAAGAGCAATGCAGTGTGCAGTATAGTTGCGAGATTCTGTGGTCCCTTGAGAATGAGTGTTCTTCTGCTAACAGTTCTCGTACAAGTGAGACATCAAGGCCAATGCAGAAATGTAGTTCAAATTGTGATATCATAGACAGTACCTTACGCTGCAGACGAGACCAATGTGTAACAAGATTATTCCAGTCACTGTCTGATAAATGTAGCACCGGAGACTTTACAGAAATTTCGTTTAGGGGCTTTCCGTCGAAGTGCGCTTGCCTCAGGTAGGAACGATACTTCATCAACGAGTGCTTGAAAAGCGCAACCAACCCTTGCTCGTCTTGACAATCCAGTTTGGTCCTCGCCTATTTAAAAGAATGAAATCTTGTGTCTTCTGTCAGAAGAAACATATGCAGTAATTACCATGAATAACATTAGTACATTACTTATGCGTAAGTTGTGGAGGAAGACTGTAAATTGTTCTGTGTCTGCGGTATAATCTTTCCATGAAGGAAAGATGCACACAAAGTTCCTGACAACAATTTAAGCTTCGTCTTCTAAACAGGGAAGAAATGGAAGGGGTCCTATTTGCTGCAATTGGGCCTCTCTCTGCTTCGAAAAGGGATTTGGCAACTGTATTTGGTGTACTCTTTGCTGGATTGGGGGTTTTGCGTCGTAGAGCTGGTGCTATGTCAACTGGCATCATCATACTGTTTGCTGCAGTTGGGGTCTGCTGAGTTGTAGCATCAGAAATGACCAGTGTAGTAGGGCTAGAGTCTGCTAGAGTTGGGGTGTTTGGTGGGTCAGGTGATATTGCAACTACACCTAATGGGCTATTTGATTTATCAGGTGTCACTACCTTTTCCAAATACTTTGCTCGTGCTCCTCCGCGATCAGCAATTGCCCTCTTCCTTTTGAATGTCTGATACACAAGAACAACATTTCAATTGATAAAATATGGTATGATGACAGATGGAATATGTACTGAAAATGGATAGGCAGGGTGTATTCACATACACGATGTGTAAACTAAGCTAATGGCAGTGCAACAAAGTAGAAGCAATGCAAAGCATCAGTTGCAAGATATGTGCGACCAATATAACCTTGGAAAGTTAGAGCAAGCACCTTGATGGATGAATAAGATAGGGCATCTGCCTCTGACTCCTCCACTAGGGAGCTACATTGACTTAGGTCTCCTCTAGCTCAGAATCACTGTTTGGATCATATTCTGAGCATGAATCTGTAGGTGGAGAGCGTTTGCATTGCATTGCATCCAGACTTGATTTCAGTCCCTTAATGCCAAGTTTGACAACCATGGCATTGTTCTGCTTTATTCTTTTCATGCGCGCAAGCTCATAATCACTATGATGCTGTTCAGAATCTGAGATTCATGAAAACATAAAAAGTAGTCAGATTATCTATGGAATGCATTGCGGATTCAACTCGAAGAGTGTCTCCCTATAAACCCGTGCATATGCAAAGTTCACCCCCAACCGTGCTGACCAGACCACACAGAAATACAAACCTCTTATGTATTTATAACAGGCAGGCACACATTTCAAAACTGAAGTAGGAACATTAGAATCATACGAAATTCCTATTTGAACAAATAAACTAAGGAATTATGAGTGGCATAATGTTTAGCTTCAAGGGTGGAGTGCTAGTAGTGCGACACATAGCAAGTAGGCAGATTGTATTCCATGTAAAAGATTGTAGTCTATGTAAAAGCTGGAAATGACACTTTCTTTCTATACAATGAAGTGTTCGTTGCCCACACATGATGGAAGAGATCACACAGAGAAATACTATTCACTCATGTCTCTGGTTCCAGTATTTTGAAACAAGGTAGTCCACCCTAAAAGAATATTGAGAAAAGCTGGAAATGACACTTTCTTTCTATACAATGCAGTGTTCGTTGCCCACACATGATGGAAGAGATCACACAGAGAAATACTATTCATTCATGTCTACGGTTCCAGTATTTGAAACAGGGTGGTCCACCCTAAAAGAATATTGACGACAAATATGACAAGGCAAGCATAGATGTAGTGAATCAATCATTTACTTGTGAGCTTACTAGGACAAGTATGCAGAATTGTAACTGCAGTAAGAGACCGTCCAAAATCTGAATCAAGAAGTTTGTCTAGCACTTATTGTTTGCAACTAATCGACGTGAATAATTGGATATCATATCGAATAGTAAGAAAGACAAGTAAAATTGTCAACAAACCTGGCCTGCAGTAGTAATTTGGGTCAATGTCACTACGACCAACATTCCAAAATGACTAGTGTCTGTTCCTAGGGCTGGAACTTTAAAACCCTGTGAACTTTACAGGTACTAAAGATTACTGAAATACATCTAAACCATTAAGTGTAGGTAGCACTCAGCACACAACAAACCCTAATAACAGTCCTGCCTAATGAGTAATGAATCAATTAGAAAATGGGTGATGAGGAGTGGCTGCTGAGTGTTGAGGACGTATCTTAGGATAAATCGGGCTGGCTTAGTGGGTGCTGCACGCCTGAACCCTGAACGGGCTGGGAAGGTAGGCATGGCGGCGCGCTCGGGCGGCGGTGACGCTGTTGGGCGATCGGCTCCTGACCTCCTGTTAGTCTGGGGTGTCCTCCTAGAGTCATGCCGCCCGGGGACGGCAAGTCGCCAGCGAGGCAGGCGGCTGGGGGCGAGTAGAGATCGGAAGAGCGCAGCAGAATAGAGGGGAATCGGGGCCTGGGTCGACCCAAAATCTACGGTGGGCCGCGGCCCAACGTGGGCACCCTGTAGATATACACACCCGAGTGTTCTTCTGCTAGCATTTTTTTTTGAGCAAAAGAGGATTTCCCCTCCGATTTCTATTAAAGAAACCACCACGGAACCAACATGATCAATTAAACCTTAAGCATGATCAATTAAACCCTATTATGACTGTGCCATGGAACCAACATGATCAATTAAACCCTAAGCATGATCAATTAAACCCTATTGATACTTGATGATTGTTTTGAGATATGAAGATGGTAATATTAGAGTCATGCTAGTTGAGTATTTGTGAATTTGAGAAATACTTGTGTTGAAGTTTGAAAGTCCCATAGCATGCATGTATGGTAACCGTTGTGTAACAAATTTGAAGCATGAGGTGTTTCTTTGATTGTCCTCCTTATGAATGGCGGTCAGGGACGAGCGATGGTATTTTCTTACCAATCTATCCCCCTAGGAGCATGCGCTGTCGGATCACGGGTTCCGGCAAAACCCTCGAGGTTCGAACACTTGGGGTGCGCGCGAAGATCTCCTCCCTAATGATCCACGCCCTAGCTCTCTAAGATCTCGCGGACGAACTCGACGAACTCACAACACAAAGACACAAGATTTATACTGGTTCGGGCCACCGTTGTGGTGTAATACCCTACTCCAGTGTGGTGGTGGTGGATTGCCTCTTGGGCTGATGATGAATAGTACAAGGGGAAGAACAGCCTCATGAGGTTGAGGTGTTCTTGTGCTCGGTGTGTGGCTAAGGGTTGGCTCTAGATCTCATTTTTCTCCCCCCTACTGGGGTGGCTAGGTCTACTTATATAGGCCCTGGTCCTCTCCCCAAATACTGAGCGGGAAGGGAGCCAACAACGGCCAATTTGAAAGGGGACAGCTAGTACAACTTATCCTGACAAAAGCGGTCTTCACCTGCAAAAGGCTCTGGTGGTGACGCCATCTTGGGCTCCATGGTGACCTCTGTCTTACCGTCCTGCTGGTCTTGGTCTCATTGCACAAATATGGAAACCTTTGCTTGATGCCTCGGTACTCCACGCCTGCGCTTGCCCCCTTGGCACCAAAGAGGAAACGAGGATGTTGCGCGCTGGCGCCCGCCTGGTCTCGATCGTCATGGCTCACGTCACGAGGACCTCGTGCGGTTTGCCTTGCCTTCATCTCTCTGCCCCTCATGAACCTGCCTAGCGAGGCCGCTCCTGAGGAGGTCTTGCGTCGTCCGCTTCACGAGGCTTGGCCCCTCGCGAGGGCCTTGAATGCCTTGTTGATGAAGATGGGCCGTACAGGCCTGCTAGCACAGCCACGCCATGGGCCGCAGGTAGGCAAGTCTAGTGACCCCCGTTCCCAGAACGACAACAGTAGCCCCCGGGCCCAAGGCGCACTCGGGCTTGGCTTCGAGGCGAAGCCAAAGGTCAAGTGCGGAGCGCCGCGGCCCCAAAAGCCCGCGGCCTCAGTTGACGCATGGGGGTTGATTGGACGTGGGCGTCTCCGCTTCCCTACGCTGCCTCAGCAACTACCCGACTTGACAAGTCCCTGCGACATGCAAGGAAAACCATCATTACCTGTGATCATGGGGGCGCTGGTTGGCCTTCTCCTGCTATAAATGAGGGAGGGGGCGGAACCCCCATCGCCCATTTCTTCCCATTCCGCTTGCTCCTTCTTCCTCCGCTCCACTGCTAGTAGCAACTTCAATGGCGCCGATCCGAAGGTTCTCAGCTGAGGAGAAGGGAAAGGTTCCCCTTCACGTGTCGGCACTGCTTCCACCGAAGAAGAGGTCGGTCCACCGCCACGACGCTGCGGCGTTGCAGGTAGTGACGAGGCCTTGGTGTGAGCGGCCTCCTCCTGGGTATCCGCTGCCCTTGTATGCCCAAGCCGGGGGCTCAGGAGGAAGGAGTAACGAGCGTCGGCGCGCGCGGCGCGGCCGAGGTCGACGTGCCGCAGCGACGAGCACCGTCGGTCCTGGAGTCCATGCCGTGGACTCCTCACGCGAGCTCGTGCTATGGGCGGCGATGCCCCCAAGCTCCTAGGTCCGGTTCCCGTGCTTCTTCTCCGATGTGATGCCGCCGAGGGGACCCCTCGAGCTCTGGTTGCAGCATGCCAACTGTGACGCTCCGGCGACCGGAGCAGAGGTCGAAGCAGTCTCCACTGGCAAGATCTTCATGACCTGCGGCTAGGGCGAGGTCGCGTGGGTTTGCCGTGCGGAGGGCGCCCTCGCGATCCACTTCGAGTACGACGGCGCCAACACGCTGTTCTTCAAGCTCTTCGACACGGAGGGTCGCCGCTTGGAGTTTTGCCCCGAAGGGGAGCGCCAGGATGAGGCGCGCCCCGCTCGCGGCTGCTCCAGTAGCAGCGACTCTTGGGAGTCCATCGGCTCTCCTGAGCTCTACGATACTCCGGAGACGAGCGACGACAGCTACGTGCCCCCGAGCTCTCGCCGTGCTCGGAGCAGGGCCGCAACGTCCGGCCGCCGCCGTCGCTGACTTGGATGGGGTTGGCGCCGGCCTCCCGCGGCCCACTGTTGATGATGGCGTCGGCCGCGGGTGTGTGTAGATAGGGTTCTCCTAAGTTCTTGTCCTTTGTTCCCTGCGAGGAATTATGAAGTACCCCGTGGGGGCGTGTAAAGAGTCTGCAATGTCTTTTGTTGATATTGTCCTGATTATGGAAGCCTTGTGAGCGCAAGTCCTGTTTAGGCTCGGTCTTCCCTTTTCAATCTCGCGACAACTTGTTGCTCTACGCTGACAGATCCCGATCCCCAGGCAAGCTTCAGCCGTCGTTGGTATGCCAGGTCGCGTGCCGTGGTCAAGGCCAGGAGGTGAGCGGCCCAAGGGCCAGTAAGAACTCCTGAGGCGCGATGCTCAGGGGGTCCCCTTTAGCGCTCAAGCAGCCGTGGTAAGATAAGAAAGGGAGGCGACATTGCCGCAACAGGGTTGCGGCGAGTGTGTCCCCTAGGTTCCAACGATTAGTTGACCTGAGCTCGTGACTTATCTTGGCGGCCCGGGGTTGATTCCTCGTGACGCGCGAGGCCTGTGCGCAAACATCTGCAACGTAGCTAGGTCGGGCCCATACGAGTCTCCCCCTTTCCCATGCTCTCCTCTGTGCTCTACATCCTCAGGTCCCGGCCCTCTAGCGAGCTCAGCCGCCGCTGGTATGCCAGGTCGCGTGCCATGGTCAAGGCCAGGGGGTGAGGGCTGGAGAGCCAGTAAGACCTCGTGAGTCGCGATGCTCATGAGCCCCCCTTTTAACGTGAAAGCGGATTACATGGAAGAGGTGGGGGCTCGCAGTGTCGCTTGATGTTATCGTGAGATTCCTGCAAGCCAGCACAAGGAAGAACGTGATATGCCGTTATGGTTGCCAGCCTGCCACTGGTTGCTCCGCTAGGGAGTGAGAGCGCTGAGGGCCTGGTGAGGTGACATGCGCGGGGCGTGCCGCGAGCCAGAGCTCGACCACTCAGATTTGTCGACGTGACAGGGACGAAACCATGCACCAGCGTCGTGCCGGCGTGCGTAGCCCCCGTGGTGGGTGGCGATCAAGCAGCTAATAATCATAGGTAGATTAAGCATGGAGAGCAGCAGGCTTTAGTAAATGCAAGGGAGATACATGCCACTGGGTCTGGCCCGAGTGGCTTGGGGATGATGCAGCCCAAGGGGCGCCCCCAGCAAGGTAAGCTAAAGACATAAAAAGGATACATGCCACAGGGACGGACCCGTGCAGCATGGGAATGATGCAACCCAAGGGGCGCTCCCAGCTAAATGAACTCGTAAAATGTCACCTGGTTCTATTGACGAAGGAGAGTTGGGGCAGCTGAAGGTGCGCGGCGAAAGGATTGCTCCTCACGCGCCACAGGGGCCCTGAGCCTTGGGAGGCTCTGGGGGGCTCAGGTGGTTCCTTGAGGACCGTCTCCATCTCCATCAGGACGGCGTGGTGCCTGGCCTCCTGAGCCGCTAGGATGCGCCGCAAGTTGCGCTGGTAGGCGGACAACACGCTCGGCAGGCCAAACGGCATGCGAACGTAGCTGTGCGGTGCGCCCTCGCAGCGTCCCACGCACGAAGGCCAGTAAAGCTCCTGAGAAGCGGCCCTGTTGAGCCCTGGGACGTCGATGCAGACGCGCAGCCCGGCATCCTCGCCTGGATGGGAAGATGCGCCTCGTGAGCGGCGGTCGCTGCGCATGGCCCTTGCGTCTTGCAATTCCTGGGTCGTCTTGGTGATGAACTCTTGAACGGTGGGCGATCCTTGCCTTGTGCCCTCCTGAGGGAAACGTGCCACGAAGCATGCCTCCAAGTGGTGCCCAAGCGCCTCCCTCGTGATGTGAGCAAGGTCTGAGGCCCTCCAGAAGAAAGCCCTCGAGCCCTGCCCGAGAAGGGCGCCGGGCGCGCCTTCCTATGCGATGGAGGGAGGCGCGCCTGGAGCGGGCACTGATCCTGACGAGGTTCGAGCTACGACACCACCCTCCTGAGGTCCTGCACGGCGCAACTTCTTCTTCTTCTTGGGGATGGCCTCAGGAGGGCCCTTGCCCTTGCTGTCGGGGTCGTCGATTGCTGCAGCTTGGAAGGCACGCTCGAGGGAGCACACCGCATCTATCACTTCACATGGGACCGTGATGATCCCGCCAGTTCCCGGCATCTTGAGGACATTGTAGCCGTGATGGGTCACGGCCATGAACCTGGCTAGGGCTTGATACGCGAGGATGGCAATGTACAGCAGATGGATGTGCGCGACGTCGAAGTCGATGAGCTCGGTGCGGTAGTTCTTGCATTCTTCGAAGGTGACAGGGAGGCGGACCTGCCCTATTGGTGTGGTGGAACCGTCGGTCACTCCTGAGAAAGGCTTGGTAGGCTCAAGCTGGTCATATGGCACTTGGAGGTTGTCGAACGTGTCGACGGACAAGACGTTGAGCCCTGCGCCGCCGTCGATGAGGGTCTTGGTAACTTGCACGTTGCTGATGACTGGGGAGCAAAGAACCGGGAGGGCACCTGCGGTAGCTGCACACTTGAGCTGATCTACCGAGTTGAACGTGATGGGGCACTGGGACCATCTGAGCGGGCGTGTGGCCTCGAGCTTGGGGAGGACTGCATTCACTTCACGAGCAAACTTCTTGAAGATACGCTGCGAGGCTGGGGCCTGGGCTCTGCCCAAGATGCAGGCGATAGCACGCGGCTCCTGGAAGCCCTAGCCCCCTCGTCTTGATGGTGTTTGTCATTCCTTCTTGGCGGTGGCGGCAGCGGAGGGAGTCCAGCGTTGCCTTGAGGACGATCCTCACGAGGCTGATCCCTCCAAGCGCCCTCGTGAGGCTGATCCTGCCAGCGGTCCTCACGAGGCCGGCCACGCCACTCCTGGCATGGGCCATGGTCGTCCCAGTGTCCCCGCCACGTCCTCCTCCTCGGCCGTAGCCCAGTCGTCGTGCTCGAGGCGTCGACCAAAGCGTCCTTCGCGAATGGCTCTGAGCTCTTGACAGTCGCTGGTGTTGTGGGTATTCAGGTTGTGGAAGGCGCAGAACGGACGGCTGCCCTTGGATGACTCTGGTTGGTCTCTGCCATGCTTGGTGTCTGGTTTCGCTGCAAGCACGACTGCTCCCTTGCGCTTCACGTCCTTGGCCTTGGCTTTCTTCTCCTCCGAGTCTGCAGCTGGGAGCTCGAGGAGGGAGAGGCGCCCCTCCTCAGCTCTTGCGCACTTGGTCGCCAAGTTGAACAACTCCAGGGACGTGCACAGCTCCTCATGGATAGCGAGCTCTTCCTTCATCTTGACGCCGCAGACGCCATCAGAGAACGCAGAGATGATGGCTTCGTCCGTCACCTTGCGGATCTTGAGGCGGACGTTGTTGGAGCGCTGGATGTACTTCTGGAGGGTCTCTCCTGGTTGCTGCTTGACGCGGTGCAGGTCACCCGCAGCCGGCGGTCGGTCGCGAGGGCCCTGGAAGTTGGCAACGAAATGGTTGCGCATCTCGTCCCAGGAGGAGATCGAGCCTGGGGGCAGGTTTAGGAGCCAGTAGCGGGCGCCATCCTTGAGAGCCATGGGAAACCAGTTCGCCATGACTTTCTCGTCGCCGTTGGCCGCTTCGATGCTCAGCTCGTAGAGCTGCAAGAACTCCGCGGGGTCAGGGGTGCCGTCGTAGCGAGGAGGCAGATCCGGCTTGAACTTGCCCGGCCAGGCGATTGGGGGTGGAGCTTGGTCTTGATGGGGTCCGCGTGTCGGGACCCTGATTCTAAGTTACACCGATCTAGCATGTAACACCTCATATCACTTTGCGGCCTCACGCACGGTATTCCCACGGGTGTCGCCTTACCATGGCCCGGGACCGTTTGCGCCTTTTGGCTCACGTATATGATAGTGTCGCTAGCATCCATATGACAGAGAACCCGGGCCGACATGACTAGTCGTGAACCCAAAGTGGCACTAACTTACGGGGACAGGCATACATGAAACAACATCGAGCATGTCGGTCAGCAACGTGTGAATCCGGGCTGTAGCACTGGGCTAACAGGACTACGGGAACCCGGGCTGTAGCAGGCTAGGCAGGACTCCGGATGTCACCGCGTGACATTTCCTCGAAGGGACAGACACAGGAACGAAGTGAATCACATGCCGGCCAGTCTAAGTGTTCCGGGGCAGTAGTGCTGGGCTAGCAGGAGTCCGGTAAACCGGGCTGTAGCGGACTACCATGGCTCGGTGGAAGCACTAGACTACATTTCCCCATAAGAGAGGCTACCAAGGATAGACAACTAGGTTGTCGGATCCCACACATAGCAATACACGTTACACGTACGCATAACATGCAAGTATGTGATGTACAACATGGCATCACAACATAACGCAAACTCATATAGATAAAAGGCCCAGAAGAGCCACATAGCATTAAGTACAAACAGGGGTCACATGACCCATCATTCAGAGCATACAAGCAACGGAAGCATTACATGTCTGGGTACAGACAACCACAAAAGAAAAGACTGAGAAGCCTGACTATCTACAAGCCCCTCCCAAGGCTACAAGATCGTAGCTGAGGTACAAGCTACTCGTCGAAGTCCAAGCGGAACTACTAATAAGACTGAAGTCTCCGCTGCAAAAAACATAAATAAAGCAACATGAGTACAAAGGTACTCAGCAAGACTTACATCAGATCCTATCATACATGCATTTGTATCAAGAAGGTAGTGTGGGTTTTAGTTGCAGCAAGCCAGCTTTGACTCAGTGGCTATCCTGTTCTACGACTATGAGAAACTTCTTTGAGGTAAGAAGGCGCACACGAGTCCACTAATCACCACCTCAATACACCACTATGGATTCATTCCCGTCTCACTACGAGAAGCCATCCATAGCACTCACACTTATCTTGAGCATTTTACAGTATCCACTTCAAGTTGTCTATGTACCACGTAAGCATCCAAGAAGTCCATAACCGAGGACACGGCTATTCGAATAGATCATGATAACCCTACAGGGGTGTACTACCTCACACACGCTCTCGCCACTTACTGCCATGTACACATCATGTACCTCGGCAACCTTCAAGCGGAAGCCTGGCGAGGGTGTCGGCCACGACCTGACTAACCACACAAGACTCTAGTCCAGGTTTATCGCCTATTCGGATTCCATCCGCAAGGAGATCCGGCCGAGGTTTCGCTCACGGCCCCAAACGATGTGTGCAGGGTTCCCGAGCCCACCATCCGGGTGCCACTCGGTACACCAGGCCACGTGTTCCTAGTCTGTCCCAAGCCCACCCTGCCGGGTGCCACTCGGTATAAAAATAGCACTACCTACAAACACCAGAAACTATTTGCAACTCCTGGACAGAGATCAAGGCGGTTATTAAGTCGAGAGAGCTTGGAGCACCCGGAGCCCAATGTGTGTTAGTAGCTAGTCATTGGACAACTTACAGAGAACTCGGTTCTTAAGGACGGTCCCAATGAGACAACCCACCATGTACTCCTACATGGCCTCTCACCGCTACCTTTACCAAATCATGTTCACACGCTTAACTCTCGGCACCAGAACATATCGTAACACTCCAATTCATTCCCAATGAACCAGACCTCAACTCTAAGCAATAGCAGGCAAGGCATGGTAGGAACACAACATGGCTCAATCAACTCCTACACATGCTAGTGGGTTTCAACTATTTACTGTGGCAATGACAGGTCATGCAAAGGAATGGGTTCAACTACCGCAGCATAAAGTAGCAGTTGAATCGTTGTTGTCCTAATGCAGTAAAAGAGAGCAGGAGCGAGAGAGTAGGATTGTATCGGAATGAACAAAAGGGGTTTGCTTAACTGGTAGATCAACAGGGTGGCACTGCTCCTCAGACAGGTACTCTGGAACACTCTCCGGAGCAGGACCTATCGAGAAGGAACGGTGTCGACAATTAAAACACAATCATATGCAACAATATGATGCATGAATATGTCATGAATGTGATGTATTTTGAGCCAATGCATTTAGCATTCAACTTGGAAGAGATCCATTTGAACCAAAGGTTCAAATGCAACTCTAATTTAAGTCCTTATATATGCCATTTATATGTTTTCACTTATACAGTAGGTATAAGTTGGTTTGTCATGCATGAAACTAGTACAGATGGATAGATTGCATTTTTCTGATAATTTTTCATATATAAATTATTTAAATCTGAGCGACGGTTGAATTTCTATGAATTTTAGAAGTTTTGAACATTTTCTGGAATTTCCTGATTTAATTTAAATCCAGAAAAAGGGTTTATTGCGTCAGCACTGCGTCATCATGACGTCAGCGGGTTAGCGGCGCTGACCAAGTCAAACCTGACGTGTGGGGTCCACACGTCAGTGACACAGGGTTAACCGGAGGGGTTTTCTAGTTAATCCAAATTATTTAGCGGTGCTGGGGCCCATTGTCAGTGTCAGTGGGGGTAGATTAGAGGGTGATTAGCCTTAAGCTAATCACCTAACAAGTCGGGCCCACATGGCAGGCCGGAGAGGTCGTCGCCGGCGACCTCTGGACGCGGCGGCGTCCGCGATATAGGCCACGGGGGCGGCAGCTGAGGGCACCGGGGCGTAGCCCGGTCTCGTCCGCATCCAGGGGAGGCGACGGAAGGACGCGGGGATGCCGGAGCTCGCCGGAATCAAGATCGGGGCGGCGACCAGAGCACGGGTTCGAGCGGGATACGGCTTCGAGGCACGGCAGGGGCTGCGGAGGTTCACTACGGCTTCCTGGCATCACCAGGAGCACGGTGACGCGCTCGGGAGCGGCTAGTTTGGCTTCTGGTCACGGTGGCACCATGGACGGCGGTGAGGCGCTACGGCCGCAGCAAGGAGCGGTGCTGGAGCACGCAAAAGCAAGGGGGAGAAGAGGGGTTCGAGTCAGTGGCTCACGGTGAGGCCGGCGAGCAGATCAGCAGCTCGGGGGAGGCCCTGCAGGCGACGAGCGGCCGGTGGAGATCCGCGACGGCCGGAGACGAAGATGGCGATGGCGACGGCTCCACGGGGCGCTCCGGCTTGCGTGGCTCGGCGGAGAGCTTCAGAGCGAGGAGGCGGAGCTCCTGGGCGTGCCGGAGAGGCGAGGGGGTGGCGGTGGCTACGGCAACGGTGGCCGGTGGCGACGGGAGCGCTCGGCCGTGAGAGAGAGAGAGCGAGGGGGAAGAGAGAATGGGCACGGGAGAGAGCGAGAGATGTGCGGGGCGGCGCGTGGCATCGTTCGGGCGATCCAGGCGACGAGGGGAGAAGCAGGAGGAGGCGCGCATGCGCACGGGCGGCGAGCGCGTGCCCCTGTCCTCCTGGCGTGAGGAAGGGGACGACTGGCACGGCCAGCTGGCTGGGCCGGCCTGCTGGGCCGCTGGGCCAGGCCAAGTAAGTTTCTCCCTTTTCCTAGTTTGTTTCTGTTTTCTAATTTTCTGACACTTGTTTGATTTAGTAGAAATACTAAACCATTTATTTACTTCTGTCAATTTTTGCAGGGAACTAAGGGATTAATCCAAAGCCCCTCACCAAAATTCAGAATTATTGGACATATATAAAATATATAACATATATATATCCAATGCAAATAATTACTGCATTAATTCCAAATGTCCAAGATAAATATTTATGAGCTCCTAAAAATATTGGTTTGATTTTTATCTCTGTCCATTATTTTCAGGGAGCAACATGAACATTTTCTTGGACCCTTTTGGAGCAATTTTTGTCTGGGTCATTTCCAGAAATGATTCTGAGGGTTTCACAAATCCCCATTTCAAATTTAAATGAAATTTAGACATGATGCACACATGACTAGCTAGTCTAGGTCATACCAGAACGAGGGACGTGACACCGCGCCCTGGCGCTACAGGTGGCGCGCGGTCTTGTTGCAACAGCCGGTCCTGGCGTGGTGGTGCGAGGAGCGGCGGAGCGTTTTCTTGTGGCGGAGGGACTTCTTGACAGCTTCTCTCTTCACGCGCAGGCGCTGGACGCGGTGGGTCGCGTCATGGAGCCGCGCGTCTTGGCGCCAGGGCGCCGTCTTGATGCAGAGGTGGTGGAGGCGCTCCGTGAGCCACGTTGCCCGTGCCTGGCGGAGGGCGAGGCAGAGTGAGGGACGGCGCAGGGGAGCCCCCTGCGGCACGGACAAGCTCGGTGATACGGTCGAGTCAGTCCTCGTAGATGTCATCGACCGGGCGGTAGCGCAGGAGCTCGTGCGCCGTGAGGAGCGCGGCTCGCGTGTCCATGGGAGCATGACGTGCACAGGACGAAGAACCGGCCGGGGTCAGCGATGCAGTGGCGGTGGGTGCGGCGGGATGCTTGCTGCTCGTTCCCCGTCAGGCCGGTGGCGGCGTTGGCGGCAGGCGACGAGGAACGACGAGGTGGCCCGCCGACGGGAGCCGTCTGAGCGGCGCGGGCGGCGAGGGCTGCCCGGCGCTCAGCACGAGCGCGGCGAGCGTCCGCAATGGAGACGACGGAGCAACGGGGCGCGGAGCGGCGGAAGGAAGCTTCGGCGCACCCCTACCTAGCGCGCCAAATGTCGGATCACGGGTTCCGGCAAAAGCCTCGAGGTTCGAACACTGGGGTGCGCGGGAAGATCTCCTCCCTACCGATCCACGCCCTAGCTCTCTAAGATCTCACGGACGAACTCGATGAACTCACAACACAAAGACCCAAGATTTATACTGGTTCGGGCCACCGTTGTGGTGTAATACCCTACTCCAGTGTGGTGGTGGTGGATTGCCTCTTGGGCTGATGACGAACAGTACAAGGGGAAGAACAGCCTCCTGAGATTGAGGTGTTCTTGTGCTCGGTGTGTGGCTAAGGGTTGGCTCTAGATCTCATTTTTCTCCCCCCTACTGTGGTGGCTAGTTCTACTTATATAGGCCCTAGTCCTCTCCCCAAATACTGAGCGGGAAGGGAGCCAACAATGGCCAATTTGAAAGGGGACAGCTAGTACAGCTTATCCTGACAAAAGTGGTCTTCGCCTGCAAAAGGCTCTGGTGGTGACGCCGTCTTGGGCTCCATGGTGACTTTCGTCTTGCCATCCTGCTAGTCTTGGTCTCGTTGCACCGATTTGGAAACCTTTGCTTGATACCTCGGTACTCCGCGCCTGCGCTTGCCCCCTTGGCACCAAAGAGGAAACGAGGACGCTGCCCGCTCTGGCGCTCGCCTGGTCTCGATCGTCATGGCTCACGTCACGAGGACCTCATGAGGTTTGCCTTCCCTTGATCTCTCCGCCCCTCGTGAGCCTGCCTAGCGAGGCCGCTCCTGAGGAGGTCTTGCGTCATCCGCCTCCCGAGGCTTGGCCCCTCGCGAGGGTCTTGAATACCTTGTTGATGAAGATGGGTCGTACAGACTTGCTAGCACAGCCACGCCGTGGGCCGCAGGCAGGCAAGTCTGGGGACCCCCGTTCCCAGAACGCCAACATGTGCGTAGTACTTGGTTTTGATGACTTGTAGATTTTTGCAATAAGTATGTGAGTTCTTTGTGACTAATGTTGAGTCCATGGATTATACGCATTCTCACCCTTCCATCATTGCTAGCCTCTTCCGTACCGTGCATTGCCCTTTCTCACCTCGAGAGTTGGTGCAAACTTCGCCGGTGCATCCAAAACCTGTGGTATGATACGCTCTATCACACATAAACCTCCTTATATCTTCCTCAAAACAGCCACCATACCTACCTATTATGGCATTTCCATAGCCATTCCGAGATATATTGCCATGCAACTTTCCACCGTTCCGTTTATTATGACACGCTTCATCATTGTCATATGTCGTTGCATGATCATGTAGTTGACATCGTATTTGTGGCAAGGCCCCCATGCATGAAACTAGTACAGATGGATAGATTGCATTTTTCTGATAATTTTTCATATATAAATTATATTAATCTGAGCTACGGTTGAATTTCTATGAATTTTAGAAGTTTTGAACATTTTCTGGAATTTCCTGATTTAATTTAAATCCAGAAAAAGGGTTTATTGCGTCAGCACTGCGTCATCATGACGTCAGCGGGTTAGCGGCGCTGACCAAGTCAAACCTGACGTGTGGGGTCCACACGTCAGTGACACAGGGTTAACCGGAGGGGTTTTCTAGTTAATCCAAATTATTTAGCGGTGCTGGGGCCCATTGTCAGTGTCAGTGGGGGTAGATTAGAGGGTGATTAGCCTTAAGCTAATCACCTGACATGTCGGGCCCACATGGCAGCCGGAGAGGTCGTCGCCGGCGACCTCTGGACGCGGCGGCGTCCGCGATATAGGCCACGGGGGCGGCAGCTGAGGGCACCGGGGCGTAGCCCGGGCTCGTCCGCATCCAGGGGAGGCGACGGAAGGACGCGGGGATGCCGGAGCTCGCCGGAATCAAGCTCGGGGCGGCGACCAGAGCACGGGTTCGAGCGGGATGCGGCTACGAGGCACGGCAGGGGCTGCGGAGGTTCACTACGGCTTCCTGGCGTCACCAGGAGCACGGTGACGCGCTCGGGAGCGGCTAGATTGGCTTCTGGTCACGGTGGCACCATGGACGGCGGCGAGGCGCTACGGCCGCAGCAAGGAGCGGTGCTTGAGCACGCAAAAGCAAGGGGGAGAAGAGGGGTTCGAGTCAGTGGCTCACGATGAGGCCGGTGAGCAGATCAGCAGCTCGGGGGAGGCCCTGCAGGCGACGAGCGGCCGGTGGAGATCCGCTACGGCCGGAGACGAAGATGGCGATGGCGACGGCTCCACGGGGCGCTCCGGCTTGCGTGGCTCGGCGGAGAGCTTCAGAGCGAGGAGGCGGAGCTCCTGGGCCTGCCGGAGAGGCGAGGGGGTGGCGGTGGCTACGGCAACGGTGGCCGGTGGCGACGGCAGCGCTCGGCCGTGAGAGAGAGAGAGAGCGAGGGGGAAGAGAGAATGGGCACGGGAGAGAGCGAGAGATGTGCGGGGCGGTGCGTGGCGTCGTTCGGGCGATCCAGGCGACGAGGGGAGAAGCAGGAGGTGGCGCGCATGCGCGCGGGCGGCGAGCGCGTGCCCCTGTCCTCCTGGCGTGAGGAAGGGGACGACTGGCACGGCCAGCTGGCTGGGCCGGCCTGCTGGGCCGCTGGGCCAGGCCAGGTAAGTTTCTCCCTTTTCCTAGTTTGTTTCTGTTTTCTAATTTTCTGACATTTGTTTGATTTAGTAGAAATACTAAACCATTTATTTACTTCTGTCAATTTTTGCAGGGACCTAAGGGATTAATCCAAAGCCCCTCACCAAAATTCAGAATTTTTGGACAGATATAAAATATATAACATATATATATCTAATGCAAATAATTACTGCATTAATTCCAAATGGCCAAGATAAATATTTATGAGCTCCTAAAAATATTGGTTTGATTTTTATCTCTGTCCATTATTTTCAGGGAGCAACATGAACATTTTCTTGGACCCTTTTGGAGCAATTTTTGTCTGGGTCATTTCCAGAAATGATTCTGAGGGTTTCACAAATCCCCATTACAAATTTAAATGAAATTTAGACATGATGCACACATGACTAGCTAGTCTAGGTCATACCAGAACTAGGGACGTGACAACTCGCCCCCACTTGAAAGAATCTCGTCCCGAGATTCAGGGGTCGATGGAAAGAAGGTGGGGTACTCCAGTCGAAGACGATCTTCTCGCTCCCAAGTAGCTTCTCTCTCGGAATGATGAGACCACTGAACCTTGAGAAACTTGATGTTCTGACGTCGGGTAACACGCTCTGCTTGATCAAGGATGCGAACAGGGTACTCTCGATACGTGAGGTTATCTTGGAGATCAAGCATTTCGTGGTCCACTCCGCGGATGGGATCCGAGAAGCAACGCCTGAGTTGAGAGACGTGGAAGACATCATGGACTCGAGATAGATGTGGGGGTAGTTCCAAGTAGTAGGCAATCTCTCCTCGTTTGGCGAGAATGAGGAACGGACCAATATAACGAGGAGCCAACTTGCCCTTGATACCGAATCGATGGGTACCCTTTAGAGGAGTAACCCGAAGGTAAGCCTTGTCGCCAACTTCATAAGCCACTTCCTTATGACGACGGTCATACTGGCTCTTTTGACGAGACTGGGCTGTTTTCAAATTCTCACGAATGATGCGAACTTGCTCTTCTGCTTCCTGGATCATGTCCGGTCCAAAGAATTGTCTTTCACCGGTTTCTGACCAGTTCAAAGGTGTTCGACATCTTCGTCCATACAGAATCTCGAAAGGAGCTTTCTTAAGACTGGATCGATAGCTATTGTTATAAGAAAACTCGGCGAAAGGTAGGCATTTCTCCCAATCCATACCGAATGAGATAACGCAAGCTCTAAGCATGTCTTCGAGAATTTGGTTGACCCTTTCCACCTGACCACTTGATTGAGGGTGGAAAGCGGTACTGAAGGAAAGATGGGTGCCCATGGCAGTTTGGAAACTCTCCCAGAAATGAGAAGTGAAGAGACTACCCCGGTCTGAATTTATCTCTAGTGGAACACCATGAAGTGACACTATTCGAGAAATATATAAGTCAGCGAGCTGACTAGCAGTGATACTCTCTCGAACAGGTAGGAAGTGAGCCACTTTGGAAAGACGACCAATGACTATGAAGATAGCGTTATTCCCTTTCTTGGTCCTGGGAAAGCCGGTGATGAAGTCCATACCAACTTTATCCCATTTCCACTCAGGAATGGTTAAAGGTTGAAGGGTGCCAGCAGGCCTTTGATGTTCTGCCTTAACGTGACGACAAACGTCACAGTTAGCAATGAACTGAGCGATTTCTCTCTTCATCCTAGTCCACCAGAACCTCTGGCGTAGGTCCTGATACATCTTAGTACTACCGGGATGAATCGTGAGAGGGGATTCATGTGCCTCCTTAAGGATCAATTGCCGAAGATGTTGCTTCTTGGGAACCACCAGACGATTCTCAACGAAAACAACACCTCGATCATCTATATTGAAACTACCAGCAATACCCTTGGCAATGTTTCTCTTGATCCGGGTAATTCCCGTATCCTGCTTCTGAGCAGAGATGATCTGATCCACAAGAGTAGGTTTCGCCACAAAGGTAGAAAGGAATCCGTGAGGAGCAATGTGAAGGTTAAGCTTACAGAATTCCTCATGGAGAAGTGGTTGGCCCTGCTGCAACATAAGATTGTTGCAATAGGACTTACGACTTAGCGCATCAGCCATGGCATTGCCCTTGCCTGGGGTGTAGGTAATCCCTAAGTCGTAATCTGAGATCAACTCCAACCAACGTCTTTGCCTAAGGTTCAAATCTGGTTGGGTGAAGATATACTTGAGACTCTGGTGATCGGTGTAAATCTCGCAACGTTAACCGAGAAGGTAATGTCGCCATGTCTTAAGTGCAAAGACTATGGCTGCAAGCTCTAGATCATGTGTAGGATAATTCTCCTCATGTGGATGCAACTATCGAGATGCATAGGCAATCACATGACGATCCTGCATAAGAATGCAGCCTAGTCCCTGTCATGAGGCATCGCAGTAAATAACAAAGTCCTTCGTGAAATCCGGTGGCACAAGTATGGGGGCAGAAGTCAGGCGTCTTTTCAGTTCCTGAAAACTGTATTCACACTATGGGGACCACTCAAACTTTTTATCCTTCTTGAGAAGTTCCGTGAGGAGTTTGGCTACTTTGGAGAAGTTTTCAACAAAGCGGCGACAATAACTGGCTAGACCAAGGAAACTCCTAACTTGTTTAACTGTTTCAGGTGGAGTCCAATCAAGAACGGCCTGAACTCTCTCAGGATTGACAGCAATGCCCTTACCAGAGATCACGTGGCCTAGGTAGGTCACTTCTGGCAACCAAAATTCGCACTTGGAGAACTTGGCATAAAGGCGATGCTCTCCGAGTTTTTCTAACACAAGTCTAAGATGTTCGGCATGCTCTTCCTCGTTCTTCGAGTAGATAAGGATATCATCCAGGTAACCCACGACGAACTTATCTAAGTACTCCATGAAGATCGGGTTCATCAAGCGGGAGAATGTGGCTGGAGCATTAGTTAGACCGAAAGACATGACGGTGTACTCGTACTGGCCATAACGAGTGACAAAAGCCGTCTTAGGAATTTCCTCGTTTCTAATCTTGATTTGGTGGTAGCCTAACCTCAAATCCATCTTGGAAAAGACTGAGGATCCAGCGAACTGATCATATAGGTCGTTGATCCTGGGGAGCGGATACTTGTTCTTTATCGTGACCAAATTAACGGGACGATAATCTACAACCATCCGGTCCGTACCATCCTTCTTCTTGACGAAGAGGACGGGGCAAGCCCAGGGAGAAGAACTAGGACGGATGAAACCCTTTTGCAAGGACTCATCAAGTTGTTTCTTAAGCTCAGCTAGTTCTAAAGGTGCCATCTTGTAAGGTCTCCTAGAGATTGGGGCGGTTCCTGGGATAAGATCTATGACAAACTCTACATCTCTGTCAGGTGGAATACCTGGCAGTTCCTCTGGAAAGACATCCGGAAAGTCACGGACTACCGGGATATCTTCAAGGTCTGGAAGAGGACTGGCATTAAGAGAATAGAGTTGACGCTTTGCAACTCTGGTCGAGACAGTGACTAACTTGCCAGATGGGTGTGTGAGTTGAACAGACCTGGTGTAACAATCAATCTTGGCATGATGAGCTGTCATCCAGTCCATACCCAAGATGATGTTAATATCTGTAGACTTGAGGGCTATAAGTGAGGCAAGGAATACAAGTCTGTCAACAAGGATTTCATTACCATGGCTTATTCTGGTAGTTTGCCATCTAGACCCTGGAGTTTGGACTTCAAGTGGAGTTGGCATATCACAAAATGACATGTCGTGCAAACGAGCATAGCCTTCAAAGATGAAGGAGTGAGATGCTCTAGTATCGAATAGAACCGAGGCTGGATGGCAATTGACAAGGAGTGTACCAAGAACGACATCCGGATCATCATGAGCGTCTTTAGCTGAGGCGTGATGCACACGTCCACGCTCAGTGGGAGCTGACTTGACACTGATCATCTTGCGTGATGGCTTACCACTGCCAACAGACTTCTCAGGCAGGGGTGGGGCGTAGTTGGTTTGAGAGCAGTCACGTGCATAGTGTCCTGGCTTCCCGCATGTGAAGCAAGTCCCTGAAGTTGGATGTGGACCCGCATTGACAAGCGGTCTACCAATAGCCCTGGGTGGAGCATACTGCTGAACTGGGTGAGGCGCCACATAAGATGGCCTCGGTGCATATCCAGGTGGAAGAGCGGAGTTCGGAACCCAAATCCGGCGCTTATGAGAACTAGAACCAGAGGAAGAAACCAAATCACGGGTGTGCTTACGAGACTCCTCGTAGGTGAGCTGAGCTGTCTCCGCATTAATGGCCTTGTTCACAAGAGCCTGGAATGTACTGCAACGGTGCAAGTGGAGATCACGACGCAACTTGGGGTTGAGACCCTTCCGGAACCTAGCCTGCTTCTTAGCGTCCGTGGACACTTCTTCTGTAGCATAGCGGGCGAGGTTCTCAAACTCTCTACTGTAAGCATCAACAGCCATCTTACCCTGGGTGAAACTACAGAACTCTTCTCTCTTGCGGTCAATGAGAGCCTGAGGAATGTGATGCTCGCGAAAAGCCTCCGTGAAATCTCTCCAGGTCGGTATCTGGCCAGCTGGAAGCATAGCCTCATAGTTCTGCCACCAAAGACTAGCAGGACCTTCCAGGTGATATGCAGCATAAGTGACCTTGTCACCTTCAGCTACGTTCGTAGAACGCAGCTTGTGTGTGATACTACGGAGCCAGTCATCTGCATCGAGTGGCTCAATGGAATGATGGAAGGTAGGTGGTTTCAGACCAATGAAATCATAGATGGTCACTGACTCTTTGCACTGGGGTGCGGTGTTCTCCTCGATACGTGCTAACAAGCGGTTAGACTCATGCTTGTTCCTCTCCATCTCTAACATAAACTCTGCCAGCGTAGGCTGGTCGGGAGGATCCTCCTCATCCCTACCACCTCCGTGGTTCAGGCAACGAGCAACAGAACTTCGGTTAACTGATGACATCCTGACAAGCGGAACCAAGGACGAGGTCAACAACAACTATAGGATGCAACATGTAGCATAAGAAAATTTAGTATCTCTCAAACTCCTAGGACAAATACGGCAGCATAACGGCAGTAAAATGCTCAGAATGAGACATTCTGCAAAAGGCGGGGTAGCACCATACTCAACATCGTCACTAAAGGTTCTGAGATATTACTAAACAGGCTACACTGGAGGTACTCAAACTGGGATAAGACTCTGAACAACCAATCCTAAGAGACTACGGAGTAGTAACATGTGATCCTGATAGACAGAAGAGGAAGCCTAGTTCCTTAACCCCGTAGGAAAGATAGGATGACTCAGATCAGAAGGGCATGAGGTAAAAGAAGTAAAAAGAGCCTTACGTTCCCTTCCACAATCAATTCCCTTATATAACTAAAGAATTTCTAGACTCAACTTCGACCAGGTTGGCTTGGAAATCCTACAGGCAGTCAGGCTCTGATACCAAAGCTGTCGGGACCCCGATTCTAAGTCACACCGATCTAGCATGTAACACCTCATATCACTTTGCGGCCTCACGCACGGTATTCCCACGGGTGTCGCCTTACCATGGCCCGGGACCGTTTGCGCCTTTTGGCTCACGTATATGATAGTGTCGCTAGCATCCATATGACAGAGAACCCGGGCCGACATGACTAGTCGTGAACCCAAAGTGGCACTAACTTACGGGGACAGGCATACATGAAACAACATCGAGCATGTCGGTCAGCAACGTGTGAATCCGGGCTGTAGCACTGGGCTAACAGGACTCCGGGAACCCGGGCTGTAGCAGGCTAGGCAGGAGTCCGGATGTCACCGCGTGACATTTCCTCGAAGGGACAGACACAGGAACGAAGTGAATCACATGCCGGCCAGTCTAAGTGTTCCGGGGCAGTAGTGTTGGGCTAGCAGGACTCCGGTAAACCGGGCTGTAGCGGACTACCATGGCTCGATGGAAGCACTAGACTACATTTCCCCATAAGAGAGGCTACCAAGGATAGACAACTAGGTTGTCGGATCCCACACATAGCAATACACGTTACACGTACGCATAACATGCAAGTATGTGATGTACAACATGGCATCACAACATAACGCAAACTCATATAGATGAAAGGCCCAGAAGAGCCACATAGCATTAAGTACAAACAGGGGTCACATGACCCATCATTCAGAGCATACAAGCAACGAAAGCATTACATGTCTGGGTACAGACAACTACAAAAGAAAAGACTGAGAAGCCTGACTATCTACAAGCCCCTCCCAAGGGTACAAGATCGTAGCTGAGGTACAAGCTACTCGTCGAAGTCCAAGCGGAACTACTAATAAGACTGAAGTCTCCGCTGCAAAAAACATAAATAAAGCAACATGAGTACAAAGGTACTCAGCAAGACTTACATCAGATCCTATCATACATGCATTTGTATCAAGAAGGTAGTGTGGGTTTTAGTTGCAGCAAGCCAGCTTTGACTCAGTGGCTATCCTGTTCTACGACTACGAGAAACTTCTTTGAGGTAAGAAGGCGCACACGAGTCCACTAATCACCACCTCAATACACCACTATGGATTCATTCCCGTCTCACTACGAGAAGCCATCCATAGCACTCACACTTATCTTGAGCATTTTAGAGTATCCACTTCAAGTTGTCTATGTACCACGTAAGCATCCAAGAAGTCCATAACCGAGGACACGGCTATTCGAATAGATCATGATAACCCTGCAGGGGTGTACTGCCTCACACACGCTCTCGCCACTTACCGCCATGTACACGTCATGTACCTCGGCAACATTCAAGCGGAAGCCTGGCGAGGGTGTCGGCCACGACCTGACTAACCACACAAGACTCTAGTCCAGGTTTATCGCCTATTCGAGTTCCATCCGCAAGGAGATCCGGCCGAGGTTTCGCTCACGGCCCCAAACGATGTGTGCAGGGTTCCCGAGCCCACCATCCGGGTGCCACTCGGTACACCAGGCCACGTGTGCCTAGTCTGTCCCAAGCCCACCCTGCCGGGTGCCACTCGGTAGAAAAATAGCACTACCTACAAACACCAGAAACTATTTGCAACTCCTGGACAGAGATCAAGGCGGTTATTAAGTCGAGAGAGCTTGGAGCACCTGGAGCCCAATGTGTGGTAGTAGCTAGTCATTGGACAACTTACAGAGAACTCGGTTCTTAAGGACGGTCCCAATGAGACAACCCACCATGTACTCCTACATGGCCTCTCACCGCTACATTTACCAAATCATGTTCACACGCTTAACTCTCGGCACCAGAACATATCGTAACACTCCAATTCATTCCCAATGAACCATACCTCAACTCTAAGCAATAGCAGGCAAGGCATGGTAGGAACACAACATGGCTCAATCAACTCCTACACATGCTAGTGGGTTTCAACTATTTACTGTGGCAATGACAGGTCATGCAGAGGAATGGGTTCAACTACCGCAGCATAAAGTAGCAGTTGAATCGTTGTTGTCCTAATGTAGTAAAAGAGAGCAGGAGCGAGAGAGTAGGATTGTATCGGAATGAACAAAGGGGGTTTGCTTGCCTGGTAGATCAACAGGGTGGCACTGCTCCTCAGACAGGTACTCTGGAACACTCTCCGGAGCAGGACCTATCGAGAAGGAACGGTGTCGACAATTAAAACACAATCATATGCAAAAATATGATGCATGAATATGGCATGAATATGTGATGTATTTTGAGCCAATGCATTTAGTATTCAACTTGGAAGAGATCCATTTGAACCAAAGGTTCAAATGCAACTCTAATTTAAGTCCTTATATATGCCATTTATATGTTTTCACTTATACAGTAGGTATAAATTGTTTTGTCATGCATGAAACTAGTACAGATGGATAGATTGCATTTTTCTGATAATTTTTCATATATAAATTATTTAAATCTGAGCTACGGTTGAATTTCTATGAATTTTAGAAGTTTTGAACATTTTCTGGAATTTCCTGATTTAATTTAAATCCAGAAAAAGGGTTTATTGCGTCAGCACTGTGTCATCATGACGTCAGCGGGTTAGCGGCGCTGACCAAGTCAAACCTGACGTGTGGGGTCCACACGTCAGTGACAAAGGGTTAACCGGAGGGGTTTTCTAGTTAATCCAAATTATTTAGCGGTGCTGGGGCCCATTGTCAGTGTCAGTGGGGGTAGATTAGAGGGTGATTAGCCTTAAGCTAATCACCTGACAAGTTGGGCCCACATGGCAGGCCGGAGAGGTCGTCGCGGGCGACCTCTGGACGCGGCGGCGTCTGCGATATAGGCCACGGGGGCGGCAGCTGAGGGCACCGGGGCGTAGCCCGGGCTCGTCCGCATCCAGGGGAGGCGACAGAAGGACGCGGGGATGCCGGAGCTCGCCGGAATCAAGCTCGGGGCGGCGACGAGAGCACGGGTTCGAGCGGGATGCGGCTACGAGGCACGGCAGGGGCTGCGGAGGTTCACTACGGCTTCCTGGCGTCACCAGGAGCACGGTGACGCGCTCGGGAGCGGCTAGTTTGGCTTCTGGTCACGGTGGCACCATGGACGGCGGCGAGGCGCTACGGCCGCAGCAAGGAGCGGTGCTGGAGCACGCAAAAGCAAGGGGGAGAAGAGGGGTTCGGGTCAGTGGCTCACGGTGAGGCCGGCGAACAAATCTGCAGCTCGGGGGAGGCCCTGCAGGCGACGAGCGGCCGGTGGAGATCCGCGACGGCCGGAGACGAAGATGGCGACGGCGACGGCTCCACGGGGCACTCCGGCTTGCGTGGCTCGGCGGAGAGCTTCAGAGCGAGAAGGCGGAGCTCCTGGGCGTGCCGGAGAGGCGAGGGGGCGGCGGTGGCTACGACAACGATGGCCGGTGGCGACGGCAGCGCTCGGCCGTGAGAGGGAGAGAGCGAGGGGGAAGAGAGAATGGGCACGGGAGAGAGCGAGAGAGGTGCGGGGCGGCGCGTGGCGTCGTTCGGGCGATCCAGGCGACGAGGGGAGAAGCAAGAGGTGGCGCGCATGCGCGCGGGCGGCGAGCGCGTGCCCCTGTCCTCCTGGCGTGAGGAAGGGGACGACTTGCACGGCCAGCTGGCTGGGCCGGCCTGCTGGGTCGCTGGGCCAGGCCAGGTAAGTTTCTCCCTTTTCCTAGTTTGTTTCTATTTTCTAATTTTCTGACATTTGTTTGATTTAGTAGAAATACTAAACCATTTATTTACTTCTGTCAATTTTTGCAGGGACCTAAGGGATTAATCCAAAGCCCCTCACCAAAATTCAGAATTTTTGGACATATATAAAATATATAACATATATATATATCCAATGCAAATAATTACTGCATTAATTCCAAATGGCCAAGATAAATATTTATGAGCTCCTAAAAATATTGGTTTGATTTTTATCTCTGTCCATTATTTTCAGGGAGCAACATGAACATTTTCTTGGACCCTTTTGGAGCAATTTTTGTCTGGGTCATTTCCAGAAATGATTCTGAGGGTTTCACAAATCCCCATTTCAAATTTAAATGAAATTTAGACATGATGCACACATGACTAGCTAGTCTAGGTCATACCAGAACTAGGGACGTGACACCGCGCCCTGCCGCTACAGGTGGCCCGCGGTCTTGCTGCAACAGCCGGTCCTGGCGCGGTGGTGCGAGGAGCGGCAGAGCGTTTTCTTGTGGCGGAGGGACTTCTTGACAGCTTCTTTCTTCATGCGCAGGCGCTGGACGCGGTGGGTCGCGTCGTGGAGCCGCGCGTCTTGGCGCCAGGGCGCCGTCTTGATGCAGAGGTGGTGGAGGCGCTCCGTGAGCCACGTCGCCCGTGGCTGGCGGAGGGCGAGGCAGAGAGAGGGACGGCACCGGGGAGCCCCCTGCGGCACGGACGAGCTCGGTGATACGGTCGAGTCAGTCCTCGTAGATGTCATCGACCGGGCGGTAGCGCAGGAGCTCGTGCGCCGTGAGGAGCGCGGCTCGCGTGTCCATGGGAGCACGACGTGCACGGGACGAAGAACCGGCCGGGGTCAGTGATGGAGTGGCGGTGCGGCCATCCCGCCGCACCGAGGGGTGCAGCGAGGATGCTTGCTGCTCGTTCCCCGTCGGGCCGGTGGCGGCGTTGGTGGCAGGCGACGGGGAACGACGAGGTGGCCCGCCGACGGGAGCCGTCTGAGCGACGCGGGCGGCGAGGGCTGCCCGGCGCTCAGCACGAGCGCGGCGAGCGTCCGCCATGGAGACGACGGAGCAACGGGGCGCGGAGCAGTGGAAGGAAGCTTCGGCGCACCCCTACCTAGCGCGCCAAATGTCGGATCACGAGTTCCGGCAAAACCCTCGAGGTTCGAACACTGGGGTGCGCGGGAAGATCTCCTCCCTACCGATCCACGCCCTAGCTCTCTAAGATCTCACGGACGAACTCGATGAACTCACAACACAAAGACACAAGATTTATACTGGTTCGGGCCACCGTCGTGGTGTAATACCCTACTCCAGTGTGGTGGTGGTGGATTGCCTCTTGGGATGATGACAAACAGTACAAGGGGAAGAACAGCCTCCTGAGATTGAGGTGTTCTTGTGCTCGGTGTGTGGCTAAGGGTTGGCTCTAGATCTCATTTTTCTCCCCCCTACTGTGGTGGCTAGTTCTACTTATATAGGCCCTAGTCCTCTCCCCAAATACTGAGCGGGAAGGGAGCCAACAATGGCCAATTTGAAAGGGGACAGCTAGTTCAGCTTATCCTGACAAAAGTGGTCTTCGCCTGCAAAAGGCTCTGGTGGTGACGCCGTCTTGGGCTCCATGGTGACCTTCGTCTTGCCATCCTGCTGGTCTTGGTCTCGTTGCACCGATATGGAAACCTTTGCTTGATACCTCGGTACTCCGCGCCTGCGCTTGCCCCCTTGGCACCAAAGAGGAAACGAGGACGCTGCCCGCTCTGGCGCCCGCCTGGTCTCGATCGTCATGGCTCACGTCACGAGGACCTCATGAGGTTTGCCTTCCCTTGATCTCTCCGCCCCTCGTGAGCCTGCCTAGCGAGGCCGCTCCTGAGGAGGTCTTGCGTCATCCGCCTCCCGAGGCTTGGCCCCTCGCGAGGGTCTTGAATACCTTGTTCATGAAGATGGGTCGTACAGACTTGCTAGCACAGCCACGCCGTGGGCCGCAGGCAGGCAAGTCTTGGGACCCCCGTTCCCAGAACGCCAACATGTGCGTAGTACTTGGTTTTGATGACTTGTAGATTTTTGCAATAAGTATGTGAGTTCTTTGTGACTAATGTTGAGTCCATGGATTATACGCACTCTCACCCTTCCATCATTGCTAGCCTCTTCCGTACCGTGCATTGCCCTTTCTCACCTCGAGAGTTGGTGCAAACTTCGCCGGTGCATCCAAAACCTGTGGTATGATACGCTCTATCACACATAAACCTCCTTATATCTTCCTCAAAACAGCCACCATACCTACCTATTATGGCATTTCCATAGCCATTCCGAGATATATTGCCATGCAACTTTCCACCGTTCCGTTTATTATGACACGCTTCATCATTGTCATTTTGCGTTGCATGATCATGTAGTTGACATCGTATTTGTGGCAAGGCCGCCATGCATAATTTTTCATACATGTCACCCTTGATTCATTGCCCATCCCGGTACACCGCCGGAGGCACTCATATAGAGTCATATTTTGTTCTAGTATCGAGTTGTAATCCTTGAGTTGTAAATAAATAGAAGTGTCATGATCATCATTATTAGAGCATTGTCCCGTGTGAGGAAAGAAAAAAAGAGAAAGGCCAAATAAAAAAAGTGATGGCCCAAAAAAAGAAAAAAAATAGAAAGGCCAAATAAAAAAAGAGAAGGCCAAAAAAAGAGAGAAAAAGAGAGAATGGACAATGCTACTATCCTTTTTCCACACTTGTGCTTCAAAGTAGCACCATGATCTTCATGATAGAGAGTCTCTTATTTTGTCACTTTCATATACTAGTAGGAATTTTTCATTATAGAACTTGGCTTGTATATTCCAACAATGGGCTTCCTCAAATGCCCTAGGTCTTCGTGAGCGAGCAAGTTGGATGCACACCCACTTAGTTTCTTTTGTTGAGCTTTCATAAATTTATAGCTCTAGTGCATCCGTTGCATGGCAATCCCTACTCCTCGCATTGACATCAATTGATGGGCATACATAGCCCGTTGATTAGCCGCGTCGATGTGAGACTTTCTCCTTTTTTGTCTTCTCCCCACAAAATCCATCATAATATTCTATTCCACCCATAGTGCTATGTCCATGGCTCACGCTCATGTATTGCGTGAAAGTTGAAAAAGTTTGAGAATACTAAAGTATGAAACAATTACTTGGCTTGTCATCGGGGTTGTGCATGCTGGGAGCATTTTGTGACAAAAATGAAGCATGGCTAAACTATATGATTTTGTAGGGATGAGCTTTCTTTGGATATGTTATTTTGAGAAGACATAATTGCTTGGTTAGTATGCTTGAAGTATTATTATTTTTATGTCAATATTAAAATTTTGTGTTGAATCTTTCGGATCTGAACATTCATGCCACAATAAAGAAAATTACATTGAAAATTTTGTTAGTTAGCATTCCACATCAAAAATTCTATTTTTATCATTTACCTACTCGAGGACGAGCACGAATTAAGCTTGGGAATGCTTGATATGTCTCCAACGTATCTATAATTTTTGATTGTTCCATGCTATTATATTATCCATCTAGGATGTTTTATATGCATTTGTATGCTATTTTATATGATTTTTGGGACTAACCTATTAACCCAGAGCCCAGTGCCAGTTTCTGTTTTTTCCTTGTTTTTGAGTATCACAGAAAAGGAATACCAAACGGAGTCCAATTGACCTGAAGTTTCACGGAAATTGTTTTTGGACCAGAAGAAGCCCACGGAGTACCAGAGATGGACCAGAAGAGTCCCGAGGCCACCACGAGGGTGGGGGCGTGCCCCCTACCTCGTGGCCGCCTCGGAGACCCCCCTGACTTGTTCCCAACGCTAACACCTCTTATATATACCCAAACTTCCAGAACATAACCTAGATCGGGAGTTCCACCACCGCAAGCCTCTGTAGCCACCAAAATCCAATCGGCACCCTGTTCCGGCACCCTGCCGAAGGGGGGAATCATCACCGGTGGCCATCTTCATCATCCCGGCGCTCTCCATGACGAGGAGGGAGTAGTTCACCCTCGGGGCTGAGGGTATGTACCAGTAGCTATGTGTTTGATCTCTCTCTCTCTCTCTCTCTCTGTGTCTCTCTCTCTCTCGTGTTCTTGATTCGGCACGATCTTGATGTATGCGAGCTTTGCTATTATAGTTGGATCTTATGATGTTTCTCCCCCTCTACTCACTACAAAAAAATACACTTCCGTGATGATACGTATTGGTCACAGTAGGTCGCGTTTTTTGTCATGCATGTACATCCATGACAAATTTATGACAGAATCAAGATAGTCATACCTGTGCTGTCGAAGAAGTGTTCCATGACATTACCAAAATTATCATCACGGAAGTGTCCAGTTCCATGATGATAAATCGCGCGTCACAGAAGTGCTTTCGTCAAGGGTGACCGACACGTGGCATCCACCGTAACAGAACACTGTTAAGCTATCAAGTCGGGTTTTGGATCCGATAACCCATTAACAGCCCCGACCAATGGGGATTTTCCACGTGTAAAATCATCATTGGCTAGAGGAAACACGTGTCGGCTCATCGTAAGGACAGATGTCATCCACTCACTGGACAGAAGGCGCCTATGATACGTCGACACGTGGCACGGCCCAACAGTGGCCCATTCCTATGAAAAGGCCGACCCGTTTGACTTGGTCAAAAGCTGGCGGGCTGGCCCATGGAAAGCCTGTTAACGGCCTGTTCGCATATAGCCCATTTACAGCCAGCTAACCCAAGGCCCGTTACGCCCTATCCGAATTAGGCCCAGTAGCGTCATTTGGGCCGTCCAATATGATTCCAGCCCGTTTTCACTTCTGGCCCATGTATAGCCCATGACGTCTTTCGGCCCATATGAGGCCCTTTGTAACTCTTGGCCCATTAGCGGCCCGTGCTGAAACTGGCCCGTAATGAACAGTATATTACTTTACACCCATTAACGGCCCGTGGTGAAACTGGCCCGTAATGAACAGTGTATCACTTTATACCCATTAACGGCCCGTTATTCCGTTGGGCCGTTTCCAGCCCAAGTTAACTTTTGGCCTTCTGAGGGCCCATTTATTCTTGGGCTCATTTGCAGCATTCGGTTACTTACGGCCCGTTACTGTCATTTTCTGCTTGTGGTCCAAATTCAGCGCGTCGTTACAGTCGGCCTGTTTGTGGACCGTTAGTCTGTTGGGCCATTTTCATAGCATCACCAAATACGGCCTATTAACGGCCCGTTATGGTCAGCCCATAAATTGTACGATTTCCATTAAAGGTCCGTCTACGGCCCATTAAAGGCCCGTACAAGAGCCATAAATGAGTCGGCGGCCCATGGATCCAACGAGACATAGAAGCCCATGGATCCTACGAGACGTAGAAGGCCCGTGGATCCTACGAGACGTACAAGGCCCATGGATCCTACGTGACGTAGAAGGCCCATGGATCCGACGGCCCATGAAGGGCCATGGTCGGGCGAGTTGGCCCCCGTTTGAACGATATAGCATATTCAAAGAATTATCCTACTCAATACTATCACCTCTAAAAAGCATACACTATACAACAAAGAGATCAAGGCATAGAAAGGTAGAATAATCCTACACTATACAAAAAAGAAATTACAGCCGATTATACCCACTGGGCATTATGGTTCGGCACAGGTGATAATAAAGCATACACAAACAGCAAATTACATACACTGGGCAAATACAGCTCATACATCATGGACGCGCATCAACTTAACTCCATTTGAACTATAATCTCTTCAGAAAATAGGATTGGCCGGATTCAGATAGCACAAATTTCAGTCTGCAAAATCTCCAATTCCTTCATGGTTACCTCAGTGTCTTGTTTCATTTTTTTGACTCCTGCATCTAATACCTGCATGTCCAGTCTCAACTTGTTGATTATACGTTGACAATCATGTACACGTTGTCTTGCCACCTCTAGTTGATGCTCGAGAACATCAGCACATTCCAATTCCAATCCATAATCATTCGGTAACGGCCATGCCGCACTGCTCACAGATCTTTGTGTTGATGTCACTTCATCCTGAAATGTTTCTGTAAGTACACATGACTAGGGCAAAAATATAGTTACAACAGTGAAGCGAACAAGACACTATTTTGTACTACATGGCAAAACAGGACTAACAATAATGTTACACGACACTTTAAAAAATGTTACACATCATGAAGCATAAGCAGGTGATATTTTAAAAATTATAAAAAAGATAGTCTGTGCAGCCTGCATACAGAAACCCCTCTTAGCTCACCAGAGGAGCATGATGTTGGGCCCAATCGAAAACACGGACAAGTTACAAATTTAGACAGCACGTTGCGTATAAGTAAGCAAGCAGTTGGCCATTCTGTGCCTCAATTAAAGTCTTAGGGAGCATAACGAACAGCACAGGGTTTCATACAAATATACTACAGCAGGCAAAACTATGCAATCATTAGCGTAGTATAAACTAGATTGTGAGCCTCATGCAATAATAGTTGGTTAATAGACTTCGAAGTTTCAGGCACACTTCGGCAGAGTAATTAAATGGTAAGGCCTTTAATTATGTCATCTAATAGTGATACAATTACCGAACATCAGGCATGATTATTTGGGCATCTCATTAACTGAGGACAAATAAAGCAATTGAAAAGAGAAAATTAAATATGCCTGAAACAAACAAGGAATTGAACTGTTGAGTTGCATACAGTGACTTACCTTAGCAGGTTGAAGAGGCTCAGCGCAGCTCCTACTTCTCTTGCAAGGGTCCTTCCTAACATCTTGTACTTGGAAATCCTCAATCTTATCTTCATTGCACCCCCTCTGCAAGGTGACACAAACTAGTTACTCGTCTCCTTGGAAGATAAATATGCATACTTTCCAGTCTGTGAACACAAAAGGATGATATTATAACAAAACAACACCACATAATGAAACATGCCGCATCTCTTGCACTTGCACACAATGAAATGAGCATTTACTATGTCTGCACTATGTAAAAACTAGCCATACCTTCGAACTGGATCTCCAGGTACTCTTGGAGAGCCTACTGTAGTGTACAGCCAAACCTTTATGTCACCTATGAGTTAGACAAGGCCCCACTACAGCAGCCCTTAGTGTTTAAATCGTTGACAAGCTCTGTTAGAGTGTTAGGTCAAGAACTACAAGTAATCAAAGCAAACAGTCCTAGTATGGCTGGCTGATGCAAACAAGCAATTGAATAGATGTGTGAGCAAATCTTACATATCAAGAAAAGAAGCAAAGAAGGAGGCTTAAAGACCATCACTTGACTGACCAGATTTAAGGGGCATTTAAACATCATGTGCAACATATGAACTAACATAAACATTGCATATTCCAGATTCTACAATGGAATGCACATGTATTAGGTTATGCCATGTATGATGATGCCTAAATGTACAGATAGCAGGCAGGAGTGATTCATCATTGCACGCACAATTGAATTGCAGGTTAAGGGCCAGTTCGATTCCGCCTTTTCAGGGCATATTGTTGAAATAAGCCATAAAAGATGTAAAGAAGTCATTTTTGAGTTATGGGCTTGGGCTTAACTAATTTTGCTTTGGAGGGGGCTGTTTCGGGTAGAACCTCATTAAAAATTGAAGGGAAGGGGAATAGTGAAATGACTCTGTTGTCTGCCTATATTACACTCAAAATGCAACTGCTGACGCCCGTGTCACACCTGACCCTCAAGTAAAAACAAACACGCAAGCATTCATTGCCCTGCCCGCTTGCATCTCCTCTCCCCGTTCCCTCTACCTCGATCCCCTGCCTGCAGCACTAGGGTTCCTCCAGCGAGCCGTCGCCACTAGTCCCATCTGGCCTGGTCCTCGATGATGCTATGTCCAGCTAGGCTACATGGCCGGCGGGTAGGGGCAAATCTCCTTGGCTGCTCCTCCCTCTGGCGGCGCCCCTCATTCTCATGGTCTCCAGCAGCTGCTCCACTGTGGTTCGTCCAACGCACTACTCCGGCGGGCGCTGCACAACTACGGCTGATGCCACACTGCGGCAGAAGGCACCTTATTCCCCCTCCCCTCCTCCCAGGCCATGGCCTTGAGGTGCTGTTGAAGGATGAGCTCATCCAACAAGGTGAGGATCTCCTCTGATTTTTTGCCAAATTTTCATTCTGATCCACTATACGATGAATTGCTATGATCTGCTGCTGCTATATGATGCATTGCTATGAGTTGCTCCTGCTGCTGCTATATGATGAATAGCTATGAGCTGCTGCTGCTGTATGATGAGTTGCTATGAGCTGCTGCTGCTATATGAATTGCTATGAGCTGCTGCTGCTGCTGCTATATGATGAGTTGCTACAAGCTGCTCCTGCTGCTGCTATATGATGAATTGCTATGAGATGCTCCTACTGCTGCTATATGATGAATTGCTATGAGCTGCTCCTGCTGCTGCTGCTATATGATGAATTGCTATGAGCTGCTGCTGGTATATGATGAATTGCAGACTGCTGCTGCTGTATGATGAGTTGCTATGAGCTGCTGCTGCTATATGATGCTTTCAAGTGGTGCTGCTATACGATAATAACCAGCCACTTGGACCATCGAATTTCAATAAATAATTGTTCTTCATTTAAATGTGGTTCATGCGTTCTTCGTTTAAATTAGGCAATGGGATCTCTATGGAAAACATTGACCAAAGTAGATTGTGCCAAGTAGATGGTATCTTTGTATTTGCATTTTGAGCTAGTGATGGTCTGTTTTCCTATCATATTAATTACTGCACTGGGTTCAATTTGTGATGTTTGCAAGTCAAATTAATTTCCAAATGGGCAGCAAAATGAAAAAAATATAATGCAATCTAGACTTTCCACTGATCATACCAAAGATAAGCTGAAAACGCAATGAAAAGAACAGGTTGGCTTATTACATGGAGCTTATATTCACAGGTGCTTATTTTCTTAGGATAACTCGTAATAACTGTCCCTAAGAAACTTGGCTAATAGAACTGGCATACAAATAACATGTCACAATGATTGCAATGGAGGAGTGACGTACCATAGCACATTGTATAGGCTCATCGCTGCCTCTCCTTTTTTTGAGATGTTCCATGAAATTGCCACATACATCTTGTACTTTTTCATTGTGTAACCCTATCTGCAAGTTGACACGGCTAATTTCAGACATCTCTACATGATACTACATTGCATATCCCTTGCGCATATTTAACCCACCAATAATGATTGTGTGCGTACCATAAACTAGCCATGACTCTGTATGCTGGACTAGCAGGCACCCTAAGGGAGCCTAATGTAGTGCACTGGAATTCCTACATGCCACCTACGATTTTGTGTAATGTACTACCCCTGTTCCTAAATATATGTCTTTGTAGAGATTCCAGTATGGACCACATACAGATGTATATAGAGGCATTTTCGAGTGTAGATTCACTCATTTTGCTCTGTATGTAGCCTATAGTGGAATCTCTAGAAAGACTTATATTTAGGAACGGAGGTACGAGGTAGTATCATGTCTAACATCTACATATCTAATTTAGCATCCAGTAGTAGAAATCATTGTCTGCACAAAGGGATTACTGGTCAAAAATCCTAGCAAAGCACGCAGGCAGGCACAGAACAATACAAGAGAGAGAGACGCGCTTACAAGATCATAGCAATGCCTCAGTCCAGGATCTTGGTTGGCCAAGCTGTTAGATCCAGAAGAAACATTGTCCTTGTAGTTTTTGCCAGCTGCATAACAGGTAACGGCGACCGGTTAGTATATTTGAAGTACATCGGGCAGGTGATGCTGGGTTTAAAGGTGACAAGTACCTAGGCCGTGGCGGGTGCTTGGCATCTCTCCAGACGGTGGGAATCAGGTTAGAAACATCGAGGGTGATGACGCTGCACTGGCTGTCGGGGTCTGGTAAGGAGATCTAGGACCGTCGAGTAGGGTGTTTGTGGAGCGCCTCCGGTAGGGTGGACTACGGTGTGGGCGAAGCGGATCTGTGGCCGTGGACGAGGGCGTAGGTGAAGGTGCCCCGGTGGTTGGGTTAAGGATGGTGTCGACGACGCAGATCTGCGGTCGTGGACGGGGCGTGAGAAGCTGCTCTGCTGGTTGGGTTAAGGATGGTGTCGACGATGCGGATCTGCGGCCGTGGACGGGGCGTCAGAAGCTGCTCCGGTGGTTGGGTTAAGGATGGTGTCGATGATGCAGATCTGCGGCCATGGACGGGGCGTCAGAAGCTGCTCCGGTGGTTGGGTTAAGGGTGGTGTCGACGATGCGGATCTGTAGCCGTGGACGGGGCGTAAGAAGCGCCATGGACTTGTGAGTTGGCAAAGCGGCCCCGGTAGGGTTGAGAATGGTATATGCGAAGCTACTCCGGTAGGGTTGACGATGGTGTCGGCCAAGCGGCTCCGGTAGGGTTGAGGAAGGTGTGGGCGAAGCGGCTCCGGTAGGGTTGAGGAAGGTGTCGGCGAAGAGGATCAGAGGCCGTCGACGGGGGCGTCGGTGGGGCGGCTCCGGGGGGTGTGGACGAAGCGTCTCCGGTGGGGAGTACGAATGAGCCGCTGCAGAGGAGCGGCGGTTGACGAGAGTACCGGTGAAGCAGATCCGGTGCCGTGGACAAGGCCGGCACTGAATGGGCTGTGGTACAGTGGTGGATGAGCAGTCTACTTGTTTCTAGGGGAGGTGGGAGGGGTAGATGCGGCCGCAGAAGCAGATCCGGCGAGGTGGACGCCGCTGGCAGTGAATGGGCTATGGTACACCGGTGGATGAGCAGTCTAGGGTTTCGAGAGGGGAGGGGACAAAGGGCGATGAAGTACGGACGGCGTGATGTAAGATGCTCTGGTGCTGTGGAGTTAGTCGTTTTTGCGGGAGGGGGGAGGAAATGGGGGTGCCGTGTAGTGGGGGAACCGGAAGTTACCAAAGCAGCCCCGACCTATCATGTAGATGAGGGCGGTATTGTAACTGTTGGTCTCCGTGCACCAAGGACAAAAGGGGGATTTCGCATGCCAAAGACTAAGGTGGCGGAAATTTAAGAAGGAGGCGGGAGATTTTGCCGCCCGGGGATCGTTCGTATCCAGTTTCAACTAATTTTGGACCGAGCTAGCGGGAAGGTCATGCTAGACTGTGTACACGGGGCACGCGTCACCAGTTAATAACTGGTGTGCAGTCCACCCTAGAAAAAAGACAATAACTCAGGATGATGCGCCGATAACTTGGACGTTCACACGGGCGCGGCCAATCATACGGGTGTAGTGGCGCGTTCACAAAAAAAGGGATCAAACACTCTGCCTATGTATTTCTCGTGTAAATAGATAATTTAGTGCCATTGGTTATTTACTTTAAACATAATGCATTGACGTGTTAGTGTAGAGGCGCACAAAAAGAAATGGATATTGTAGTCAGCTACTTAAAAGTGTTACCACATATGATTACATAGCCTCCATTTCATAAATTGCGTACCCGTTGAATTCATATATGAATATTACATATATTACTTCAAAATAGAAACTTAAATCATCCAAGACTAATGAATTTGAATGCAAGAGTAACAATGGTGCATATACATGATAGCTACATTGGTTGTTTGAACAAACATCACTGTAACTTAGGCATGCACAACTGAAAAGGTTTATTTAAATAGAAAAAATGTGATATGTGAGTCTCCAATCTTTATAGCGTTGAATCGATATTGTACCTTTGGCCACGATACGACGTAGATATTGACTTATGTTCAAGCGATGCACGTCCACGATCGCTAGATAGTGATACGTGAATGAATTATGCAATCTCTCTCGCACGCATACATATCTCATTTCCTTGTGGGCATCGGAATCACACACGCGCACTTCGTGTATTTCTCTCCCTCCGTCGGGGTTAAATTCGTCTTTCTACCCCGTCCTACAAGTCTCTCACACAGAAACACACACGCTCTCTATGTCTAACACGCCCACCCCTTTAATTCCGCCCACCCACAGCCACTAATGTCTCAAAGTATAATAATGTCTCTCACACATATGCTATCTACCTATCCCTTAATATAGCTAGATATGTGTCACACAAACTCCTTCTCCCTACTAGCAAGATGCCCATGCGTTGCACGGAACATCAAGATGCATTTGTATGAGAAGTTTATCTTGTGGGAGAAAAGGATGAACGAGGGAATGCCTTATTTGCAAATGCGGAGAGGGGTGTGGGTATCTTTTTGCAAAATTGCCATAGTTTCCTTCCTGTCCATCGGATATAAATCGGATGGCCTATATTGCAGGATGGCAGGAACACCATCATCACCAACTCTGTTTTTTATAAGAGTAGAGATATGTGAGTGTCACTGCCCCCCCCCCACACCCACACTTCCCAACACCGAAGGTGTAGGGTGACACCTCGATCTTGATACTAATCTATCGACTGGCTTCTCTCTCAAACATACACACACACACACACACTACCCGACACCGAAGGAGTAGGGTGGCACATCGATCTTGATAATAATCTATCTACTCCTCTTCCAAACACACACACAGACACACACACACACACTCGCTAGTTGTGCCTCTATGCCTACCGCGCACACTCTCGATACGTCTTTCTCTCCCCCCCCCCAACAATGACAGTAGAAGGGTGACAACTCGATTTGATCATAATTTGTCAATTGGTTTCTCTCTCTCAAACGTCGTGTCTAGGTGCCTCGCTCGGTAGCCCCCTCGATATGTAGACTTCTCGCGCGCACACAACTGTAGTGACGATGACGCTGAACCCAGTCTGCCTTGTTTTTACCGGCCTCATGTGATAGTTTTCACCCTGTTTTCTGTTAATTAACAAGGCAACCTTTTCTTTGTTACTACTAGTGAATCTGAAATCATTCGTGGCAGACATAAAATATATCACTTCAACCCAATTATCGTAGCAACTATTTTAAAAGAAATTAGCTAGCTGCCCGTGCGTTGCACGGAACATCAAGATGCATTTGTATGCGTAGTTTATCTTGTGAGAGAAAAGGTTGAACGAGGGATGGCCTTATTTGCGAAAGTGGAGAGACGTGTGGGTATATTTTTGCAAAATTGCCATAGTTTCTTTCCTATCCATTAGATATAAATCCGACGGCCTATATTGCAGGATGGCACGCACACCATCATCACCAACTCTGTTTTCTACTCCCTCCGTCTGAAAATACTTGTCATCAAAATGGATAAAAAGAGATGTATCTAAAACTAAAATACGTCTAGATACATTTCCTTTTATCCATTTTGATGACAAGTATTTCCGGACGGAGGGAGTATTTGTCTTTTTAGAGATTTCAACAAGTGACTATGACCGGACCTTACCAACAAACTCAAAAAATTAGTCCATAATTTTGATGTTACCCTCTTTTCTTGGTGGTGCAGTGCCATCTGGATACCTCATAAATAAATCAAGGACAAATCTGACCCCTTCCTGAAAAGACATACGGAGCAAAATGAGTGAACCGACACTCTAAAATATGTCTACATACACATCCGTATGTGGTAGTCCATTTGAAATCTGAAAAAGACAAATATTTAGGAACGAATGGAGTATATATAAGAGTAGACATGGAGATATATCTCCAGCATGGTCTACAACAAAAATGTGCTGAGCTGGTTAGCGCCGGATGCTCGCAACGCGATGACATGAGTTTGAATTCTGTCTTTTAACTTTATATTTTTATATTATATATTACTCTACTTATTTAATATATACTTCTTTCGCTACAGTACTGACAGTGGAACCCACAGAGTACTTAGAATACAAGATTAAGGATGGACTTGTTTCTTTTTAACTTTCTGTACGAAGCTGTAGCCACCCTGCAAGTCATGTGTACACTGTACATGCAATTAACTTTTTATAGAGGGACAATCATACAGGCAATTAACTCAAATGGTTTGGATGTCACTATATTATTTCCAGCATAAAGAGCATCTCCAACGGCAGCCGGCAAATTTCCTCCCGCTTCCTTAAGCGGAGGACGACATCAAACGCCAGCGGCATACATTTTTATAACTCTAACCAACCAGATGAAATTCGTGCAAACACGGACTGATTTCATATAAGCATGAAGGATTTCGTATAAAAAGCCGGATCTTCATATAAACATGATGGATTTCATTACATTTACATGAACTAAGAGGTGCCAATCCGGCTCTCTTGTACAATTAATACTCCCTCCGTCCGGAAATACTTGTCCTAGAAATGAATATATCTAGACTTATTTTAGTTCTAAATGGCCTTCCTCATGTCCGTCAGACACTTGCGGGGTCGACGAAGGTCCTCAGAAGAGACGAAGCAGCAAAGAAACCACCTGAATCCGCGGTCGTCGCCTCGGCGGTGGCCTTCATGGGTCCCAAGTGGCAGCGGCCTCCCGTGTTCTACTTCTCCTCGATGATGGCGGCGGACACGGAGAAGCTGGCCACCGACTCGTCGCTCTCCACGCACCCAGCTTCTGTCTCTGCCTGCATGGCGCTGCCGCAGGCACGGGAGGCGCGGCCACCGCAGACACTGGTGGCGCGGTACGACGCGCCAGCGACGGCGCCCGTACCGGCGTGCTAGCCGCCGTGCCGGCGTGGAGCAACTCGCCACTCCTCGTCGAGCTGAACTGGAGCAGCGAGTTGCTGAACCACGCGCCTGCTTGGGGCGGCAACTGGCTCCGTCGGGCCAAGCGAGGTTGGTGAAGCACCGAGCGGCCTCGCCCGTATCCGGAGGGCTCGGCGGGCCACCCAGCCGGGTAATATGCCGGAGAACGGCTCATCGGAAGCCATCGGAAGAGTGGAGAAAATGGTGAAGGAGGAGATGGGGGAGGGGCGGAGGGGTGCGATTCTTGCCCGCTGTCTGTCTGGCCTCGTGTAAATAGAGGGCGGACGGTAGGAGCTTGGCCGGCGTCTGACCTCGTTTAAACTGAGGGCGGACGGAGGAGCTCGGCCGGTGTTGCGTTTAATTCTGGCCCGCTCATGAACGGACGTGTGGCAGGAGTAGGATTCTCGGTTTGCATGCGGGTTTAACGGAGGGGTTTAATGGAGGCGTCGGGCGTGCAGCGGGCGGCGCAGTACTATTCGATTTGACAGCAGTAATGAGCCGTCAAATCACAAAGGCCCTCACCTCTCGTGAAACCGACCGAGCTAGACTGCCCCGCCCTCTAGCCTTTTAAAAAATGTATATACTCCACTTTTGTACAGTAGTAGTATCGATGGATTGCGCCATGGAGCAAAACTTGAAATTAAAAAAAGGTGGTACATATAGAGAGCGCTCGTCGCCAAATTATGCATATAGTACTATTAAAAAGGCTTGTCACAATAATGGTGTCCAGCACAAGTGCACAACCCACCCCTCAAATAAAACTAAGCACCCTGGAATTCTCTGACAAAACTAAGCACCAGGAAATTCTTTGACAACTAAACTGCTGGCTATATGATGTTGGCCATATATAGTGTACGTATATAATGTGAAGAAACGAGTGGTAGTACTATACCAACTAAAAGATGAAATGTAAGAAATAGTAGTATGTACGTACTGAAGAGTTAAAGTAACAAGAAGAAACATAACATAGTTCTGCTGGGGGCTCAGCATAACACACCTCTCAAATTAAATTAAGCACACCTGAAATTAAACTTTGTAACTATTTCGGTAGACACTGCATTAGAACCACCATGAGCAACAACACTACCACCTTACTCGGAGTCCTCGTCCACGTCCTCGACTTCGTCCTTTTCCCTCTTCCTCTTGGCCGATACTTCTTTGCTTGAACCGCACACTTGGTTGTTGCTCTTCATCCAACCCTTGTAGATATTGAATCAAAGGTAGCCATCCATTGCAGCGTAGTGGATGTGCTCTATATCTAGTACATTCCACTGCCATGCATGACGATGAAACGTGTATGGAGGTTTCTCCAGTTTACCGTACGAAGGATGAACCATGGCTCCTGCCAGGGCCAGCGTTGAAGGCTGACAAGAGGACACCAGCCGATTCTTCTGGAGGTCGAAGGTCTTGCCTACAACGAGGCCTATCCGACGCAGGACTTCTTTGTCGTTACCAAAGTCTACAGTAACGAATTTGACTAGGTTGCTCTCGAGGAAGTCCTTAAAATCCTGGCACTCAACGTCGGCATGGCATATGTGGTAGAGAAAGCATACGTCATGCACGCAAACCTGGATCACGGCGGTCTTCTTCCTCTCTTCGTCCTTTAGATCCTTCTCTCATCCCAGGACTGTGGTGTACTCAACATCTAGCCCAGCGACCCACTCATCATCTGAGTCTTCGAACATGCGTCTGAAGCGAGAAAGGCATCCTTTCACCGTCGCGGAAGAACGGGTGTAGACGACATCGAACTCATCGCCGGTGATGGTTCTAACCTTGTACTCACCGCCGATCGGGGAGATTTGGGACGCCATGGATTTGGGAGGAGGGTTAGGATTAGTGGAACTGCCGTAATGTGAATGGACGGGACGACTAGGAGCGAACCGCCATAGTATTGAAGAACGTGCGGGGACGACTAGGAGCGAACTGCCAGCGTGCGAATGGTAGGGTAGTGGCTTTCCATTCTCCCATGATACGGGCTTCCGAGAGCCCTTGGATCTGAGATCGAACGGTTGCATGGCGTGATTCTATACCTATGGGTGAATATCCTATCCTGGAGGGTTATTCTGCAAATTTTCAGCAACTTAGCATGCGACCGTTTGATCTCAGATCCAAGGGTTGCCAGCAGCCTGTATCGTGGTCGCGCCTACCATGACCGTCGCGTCGCTCGTGCGGTCGCGCCCTTGGAGATTTAACGCGGTGCGTTAGGCTATCTGATGTTGGCATGTCATACATAGTCATCACTTAGTCACTCATACTACAACAAGGTTTTGGCTATAAGGTTGGCTATAAGTGTATTTTTTTACTTCTCTCTATCTCTTTCTTCGTACTCCCTCCGTCCCATAATATAAGAATGTTTTTGCCACTAGTGTAGTGCCAAAAACGTTCTTATATTATGGGACATAGGGAGTACTAGTATTTATTGCATTTGCCATGGAGTGACCTCTTCCAATGAAATGGTGTTGCTAAGTTTGCTTCATTTAATTAGCTATAGACTCAAAATTGTCTTTTCACCTAGGTACACGCGCTTAGCACCGTTTATTCCTTGGGTCACCAAACTAGTCTCTCTCTTCTTGATTAACTTGCCACATCAGACTTTATGCCTATGTGGCAAGCTTAAGCACCTGTAGGAGCAAGTAAGTACAATAGTGCGCTTTACATGGCATTTTTGCATATGTGGAGGAAAGAGAGGCAAGGAAAAAGTGGAGAAGTGGGCTCTCATGCAAGAGCTAGCCTCTACTACATGGTGGAGCATTGGGAGAGGCACCTGTATGGAGCTGGTCAGGAATCGGGAGACTCACGCCGGTCGTAGTGCCACAGTTAAAATGATAATGGCAAGTCAAATCACGGGGCCCCACCTGTCCAGCAGTAACTCGCTGTCAAATCACACAGCCCTACGTTTGCAGCAGCCTACTCCCTCGTCTTCTCGCGTCTCTGTCAAACCGACTAGGCGAAACTGCCCCGCCTACCGCGCACGAAAAGCCCGCGCAGTATACTCCCTCCGTCTAGGTGACCAAGGTGGAGAGGAAAACGAGAGAACTTAATGTATAGTATTTGCTAAGGCTGGTTGTAATGGTACTAGCCTTAGCAATTTTGATGAGGTGTCATAGAATTAAATGAAGAAAGAGAGAGAGTTGAGTACTATGTGTCATACATGGCAATAAATAAAGTACTACATGATACTAATATATGATACATGGCGCAGGAGTACTAAGTATTATTAATACAATTTTGCTAGAACTCATCTAGATGTGATATAATTTGGTCTCATTTATCTTTTATAGCCATTGGATGTGATGCTATATAAGATGCGTGTGTGCTGATGTGGGTTGTATTTGTTCTTGTGAAACGAACTGACCACTGCATGTCATGTTTGATAGTCTCAAGTCATTAAAAGCATACAAGCCCCACATCTCTTCTTGGTTGATTCCTCTATTTATGTCAAAAAATAATAAACAACGTGAGAATTAATGCACCACGCCTATGTGTTTACTATTTGGTTTTCGTAAGATGACTTAATACTCACCTAGACGGAGGGAGTATTCGATTTGACAGTGGGCGGCGCAGTTCCCAATACGGCTTTAATGCAGACGAGGGAGGGAGTAGCGGTTCCCGATATGTTGAACGGCCAATGCATCCTCCTTCAATTAATGCATGAGGGAAGTAATGGGAGGAGGTCCGGGAAAAGGGGCTGCACGATGTGAATGCAACGCAGTTTGCCCTCATTGCCCTCATATAACGGCGACCCTCCATTCCAATGCATCTACCACATCGTACGCACCTAAGCATTTTCCTAAGCACCTACACTAAGCGCAAAAGAGCTCACTGCAAACCCATGGCGGAGATGCACGTGAGCGGCCAGCGGCGGCGCCAGATGGTCCACGACGCCGGCCTGCGGAATGGCGCCGAGGATCGTCTCCAGACGGTGTTGGAGACCGGCTGGTGGATGGCCGCCGTCGACGCCAACTACAACTCTCAGTTGGACCAGATGATCGTTGCCACCAGCAACAAGTTCACCGTCCTCAAGAAGCTCGCGGACGACATCGCCGTACTCCTCCAGCCCGCGCGCCCGGGCTCCTCATTGCCTGCCACCCTAATCGGCCTCCATGGCCGGAACCTCTTTCAAGCACTGGTGGCCCTGCGACTGCCCGCCGACGCCACGAAGAATGTCCACCTGGAGGTCGCGCTCGCCGCGAGGCGCCTCGCCCTGCAAGAATTCGTTGACCTACACATCCACGTGTATGAGCAAATCGTGTACATAGGTATCTACAAGGCCAGTGAGGACGCTACGGCGTTGGCCTTCCTCAACCGGCTGGAAGCCTTGGATGCCTTTGCTGAGAAGCACCTCGACCTCGCCACAAAAGCCGCCGCTCCTTAGCCGCCGGTCGGTGGCTCAGCGCACTAAGTTGAGGAGGAGGAGGTCGTACGTTCGTGGATACATATTTCTTCTTGCCTTCTGTAACCACCACTGCGATCGCATCATCGTGGCCTTAATTCTTATTGTGATGTTGCATTGTCGTTCCAGTCAATACCGACATGTGCGATCCCTTTGCTTAATTATATGCATCACTCTAACTAGTACTCCATCCGTCAATTTATAAGTTGTGGTTACCTTTTCCATCAACTTCGTGCAACGCGCGAGCATCTTGCTAGAAACACTAGAATATGTCTATATAATCCGTATGTGATAGTCCATTTGAAATCTCAAAAAAGATAAATATTTAGATACGGAGGGAGTAATATATTAGGAGTATATCAAAACAATAGTGATTTCTTTCAAGTTTGTGAACAAATACTACTACTCTACTACTTTGGATCCGTCGCAACGCACAGGCACATTGCTGGTAAAAGGAAAAGGCCTGCCGCGTTCGCGTCGCACCCCCACACGCCCGGGAATCGGGAGTACAACACGGCCTGTCCGGCACGACACATAGCTTAGGGAAGGTGTGTTTCCTAGCATTTTCACTTTCATGTGGGACCGCCGTTGAGCAAACCGACACCCCGCCCGCCGCTGGGTTGGAAAACAGAAACGAGGGGAAGATCTAGCTGTAGCACGGAAGCCAAGAAATTTGGCGTCAGACGGGGCTCGTTGATAGAGTAGGAGCATTCCATACTAGTACTACTCCTACTAGTAACAAGTTTGTACTCCTAATACTATATTACTAGTACTAGCACTATACAACTAGTAGGTACGTGCACGGCACAACATCGAAGGAACAAAAAATGGGAAGATCTTGTTTTGGGTGATTTATCTTTTTTTCAATCAACGTAGTATGAATAATATGATGTGTGGGGCACCCATGAAGCTTATGTGGCTTGGTTGCATGGCTACGGAAGGTTAGAGATAAATAAATAGATAATGTGTTTAGAGTGCACTCCACTAAATAGATATACTTTGGATCCATTGCAACGGACCGGCACATCTATATCTATACCCCCTATATAGTGTGTGAAAAACTTTGAAAGTTGGTCATTGGATGAAGCCAATCCGACGGTACAAAGATGGAAATCTGAGCACTACTGGCCGTTGGATATCATCCACCAGATTCTGCCACATGTATAATCTAGAAGACTCCATGTTTGAACTTAATTCATGACTAACTTTGCCACAACTAAGCTTAGGCAAAGTTATTAGTTCTTCAAAATGAGAGCCACAAGTTGGCAAGCCTAAGGGAATCTCGCCACATTTTTTGTGTGTATGTCATGTGGGGCCTTAGTGTGGCTTGCCTAAGGTGTGGCTTGAACCAAACACTCACCTAAGTTAATCAAACTTGCCTAACCTTACATTCCACCAGATTTTGCCACATGTTAGAATCCAGAAAGCTCCACATGTAGAAGCATAATGCACAAACCACCAGAATCTCATGCGTGCAATGCACGTGTACCTTACTAGTACTAGTTGGTAGTAGTAAGAAAGAAATTCCAGTTTTGGCACGAGCTCGTACTGCGGGAGCACCACAAGGCCTGCCGCATGAGTTACATTTCCCTCTCGGGGCCCACGGGACCGAACTTCAGTGGCTTAGTGCCCGGCCTATGAGTCAATGACATGCGGACCTTAAATGCGGCTGGCCCACATGTCATTCTCATGGTGGTGGCGTGGTTCGCGACTCACTCGTTCGAGATGAACCGGCCGGTGGTGGCGTGGCCGTGGCGAGGGTGCCACAGCTAGGCGTCGGGACGTTACGAGGCATAGATGGCCACACCGGCGGGTACTACCTGTAGTACATAAGTACTCCAGCTGAGGATTGATGCCCGGGATGAAATGTGTCATAGCCGCTGGATGAAAATTCGATGGTGCGGGAGTACGGATCGGAGCACAGCAGCGGAGCAGGCAAACCGCGTCCAATCGGGTGTGTATGTGGTAGAAAGTTGATGGTCGCCGCAGTTCAGCTGGCCCGCATGTCATGAACACAAAGGCAGAGGAGCGGTGGGGCCGAGAGGGATGAGGGGCACGTCGGGGGGATGAGGATCCCCTGACGCGAACAATCCTACCATTCTGTCACTGACATGTGGGACCCACCTGTTAGCGAAGGAAAGGCAGGGCAAGGCAGTGATAGCCACGTCTGAGGATCCATGTCCACGTCGGGGGACGTCGTGCCGTGGGTTGGAGCGGCGTCGTGGGATCGCGTGTGGGTGTGGCAGCGGTAGAAACAAGAAATGTGATGGTCGCCGTGGTTCAACTTCCATGGACAAGCTGTCATGTCTGCTGACACATGTATATCAAAACTAGAGTGTTTATATTTCAAGCATGTGAACAAGTATTATTCTACTACTTTGGATCCATTGCAACGCATGGGCCAGCACATTGGTAGTAGTAGTGTCCATCTCCATCTCTAGAGGCCTTCGCTCGTTCATCCTTTTCTCTCGCAAGATAAACTACTCATACAAATGCATCTTGATGTTCCGTGGAATGCACGAGGATGTTTCCTTGGGGGTCTCTCCAGCGTGGCATGGCCGTAGTTGCAAGTTGACGCCACTTGAGATGCCGACGTTGAGGGGCACTCGGATTTCCTCAGATGAGCACGTAAGATGAGTTTGATCACGTAGTAAATGCATTCTAAAGAATACTTCCGTGTCCATTTCCTAATTCTCCCCCTGCCCACTGTTTCACAGGTTAGGCTCGGTGCGAGTGGAGATTGGCTTGCATATGTACGGGAGGGTACCAACATCAATTTGCATAACATTTACAACGGTGACACCATTCCCGTAGAACCTTTGTCCAACATTGGGATCAGCCATGCAACGGGCCACCGTATGAATTGGTACGATGGAACCACGGTGAGATTGAATAACATAGCACGAACCTTGCACATGGCGGTCAAAGGCGGACCATGCTGTCTGCGGCAGATTTGTTGCCGTACGAGTAGGAAGACGCTGTGGTCCTTTCTAACCGCATCTTCGCAGTGACAAACCAGGGGACTTATTTTGTATGGGACACATCCTACGATATACTCCCTCTCTCCCAGTTTATTTGTTTTGAATCTTTTTGTTTTATAAGTTTCAAATTCAAATCTAGAGCTCCCCATCAAGTGTTGAGATTAAATGTCCATTAAATCGTTGCGTGCATGTATAGTAAAGAAACAAATCTCGAGTTTGGCACGAGTTCGTGCTGCGGGAGCACCACAAGCCCTGGCGCAGGAGTTACATTTCCCTCTCAGGGCCGTCGGGACTGAGCTTCAGCGCCTTACTACACCTACCTTTGAGTCAATAACATGTGGACCCGATAGGTGACTGGTCCACATGTAATTCTCCCGTAGGCAGAGGGGCAGTTGGGGCCAAGAGGGGTGAGCCGCAGGTCGGGGGACATGTGGTTTCATGGGTTCGAGCGGCGTCATGGGAATCGCGGGTGGCTGTGGTAGAAACTTGATGCTCGCCGCATTTTAGGTGGCCCACATGTCATGCAGACAAAGGCAGAGGGGCGGTGCGGCCGAGAGGGGTGAGGCGCACATCAGGGGGCGTGGTGCCGTGGGTTGGATTGGTGTCATGGGAATCGCGAGATGAAACGTGATGGTCGCCGTAGTTGAACTTCCATGGACAAGCTGTCATGTCTACGGACACATGCACTGCATACCGATCACTGGAAGGAGTAGCAGAAAGCTATATATGCAGATAAATAGTTCCTTATAGTCAAGCGGACCCACGCTACTACTCTGTTCCAAAGACATGCACACCATCGAAATAGTCCATCTATATCAATATACACCGAGAGGGAATTTTTTTTTTAAAGAGATGAAATAGTTCATCCATCCATAATGCCCTCCTGCTGGTGCAGCCTCTTCTTCTTCTTCTTCTTCTTCTTTTTCTCATTCTCTGTGGGAGACGGCTTCACAACAAGCTCTTTGGACCTTCCAGCTATCTCGAAACTCACACGGGCATCGAGGGCATCATATTTTATCCGCTCGTACGTCAAGGGATAATTCTCCCATCCAGACGACCTTAATGTCACCGTCTCGTCACCCTTCTGAAGATTTGTACCGAGCACAAAATTTCCTACGTCGAATAGGGATGGTGTCTGTTTGTCACAATCTTCTACAGGAATTTTGATTCTGGTTTGTAGGTCAGCGATGCTTTTCAAATCAAGGTTGTACGGCTCCAGCTTCTGTTTGTCCCCTTCGATGGCTGCCCCACAGAAGTATACGTCCTCCCGAGACAAGAAATCGTGAAGCTCACCTGGTATGGAGGGCGAGTGTATGATGTGGTACACCAAAACATCATCTTCGAGGCACAGCTGAAGGACGGCGGCGCGCTGGATCTTCCCAGGGGCACGTCGGTGTACTCTGCGTCGAGACCGATGACCCTCGTCTCTACCTTTTCGAGGGAGTTGGATACATTGTTGATCCACTGCCGAACAACCCTTGGGTGGACGGTGACGGTGGCAACTATGCGCATCGAGCCTTCGACGAGGACATGTAAACCTGCATCTCGATCTCATTCGCCATTTGGACCCGCTGGAACGGAGGGCTATGGTTTGGAGAATTAGGATTAGATGGCTAGTCTAACTGAAGTAGTAGATGATTATTTAAAGAGGTTAAAACAATGTGAACGCAGTGGGGTTTGGATGCAAATAAAGACGAAGGGGAGGTGAAGGAGCCGAGGAGAATCGGTTCCCGATGGAGAAGTAAATGGGAGAAGTGGCGTGCAGGCAGTTGATTAGACGGCTAGGTAGACTAAACAAAAAGGCTATGCGGGTAGACTGATGAGTCGTACCTGTTCGTGTACGTGCCCATCCTTCTTGATAGGTGGGACCTATGCAAACAGATAAAAAATGTGTCGTAGTTTTTTTTGAGCGCGTGAGTGGGAGACACAACATTCTGTGGTTAAGGAATACTGCCTCCGTTTAGGTGAGTATAAGTCACCTTGTGAAAATCAGGTTTTCCCAAAACCTTTAGGCGTGGAGCATTAACTTCCTGCTCGATCCCCTCCCAGCCTTGTTAGCCAGCGTTCTCTTCCTCTGCTGCCGCGTTCTACCTTTCCATTTTTCCTCTTCTCAAGTGTGGAACGATCCGCATGCCATCCTTGATGCACCAGAACGACCACTGCATGCATCGCGGCAGGGCGTTGATTGCGCATGCACGAGAATTTGGTTCTTCTCGCAATATGGATGATACCTGAACGATGAAGTGAACAGGCATGCTAGCACGGGAGACCTATTTCCGCTATACAATACTTGAGTACTCATGTTCCTACTAGTAGTAGTAGTAGTACAATTGTGGTACTCCCTCCGTCTAGGTGTGTAAGTCATCTTACGAAAACCAAATAATCCCAAAACACTTAGGCGCGGTGCATTAATTTCTATCTCGTTTCTTGTTTCTTGACATATCAACCAATAAGAGATGAGGGGTGTGCAAGCTTTTAATGACTTGAGACTACCAAACACAACATGTAGTGGTTAGTTCATTGCATGCAATGCTATTAATTAGCAAATAAACATTAAGGTCTCTCGTTTTCCCCTCCTCCTAGGTCACGGCGCACAACCTAAGATGTCTTACTCACCTAGACGGAGGGAGTACACTTGATGGTCAAAATACTATTCATCCGGTCCTCACAGTGAAGTGACAACACCCTGCGCCTGACACTAGTCCAGGCGGCGTGTTCAGGTTACCAAAGTCAGCCTCACCCTGTGCACTGTGCAGTCTGTCACCGCCGCTGTACAGCACATTGGCGCCTCGCCTCGTCTCCCTCTCCGCTCCCATAGCACCACTATCTCCATCTCCTTCTCCGTCTCCGTCTCCGTCTCCATCTCACTGTGCCCCCGTGTACCGTCGCCTCACTCGCCTCCCCCAGTACCACTATTCCCTCGCTAGCCGCTCCAGCACCGACATCCTTCTCCCCTGTAAATCAAGCCCCCTTCCAAACTCCACCATGGCCGAACGCGAACTGCGCAGCATCCATATGAGCCGCGATTGGAGCAATCTCCCCAGTGACATCCTCGACCTCGGTTGTTCGTGTATGGATATGTTGAGCGCCCTGTGGCTGGCTGCATGCTTGAGGGACATGCACACGACCATCGTCGAAGCGAGGCCTAAGCTTTTCAAGATACCCTGCTTGCTGCTATCTGGTCTTGCGAGATTGGCTCACCATGATACGGAGGCGTGCATGGTGCTCGTGAACTTCCAGACCTCCCATGAGATTATCCTTCCTCCGTTGGATTATATAGAGTATTACCATCGCGGTCCAAGTCATCTAGATTACTACGTCAGTTCGACGGACCTTGTTTTGCAGAAGATTGTAATCTGCCAAGTGCCCACACGACATGCGAATTACGCAGACTTCAAGCTAATTGCCTAGTTCGATCGCGGACTCGCCAATCTTTACGCCGGTGCCTTCTTTAGCTGGAGACAACTCAGCTCGCAGTGGATCATCGTCAAAGCTGATACACACTTCTGTGATGCTATTGAACACAATGGCATCATCTACGTGATCGACAAAGCAGATGGCACCACGTATTGCTGGGACGGCGCGTGTAAGTTGTTTCCATCTCATGTTAATGATGACGCCATGACACTGTTTGAACTTTTTGTGATGATTGGCATATCCCTGTTTGAGCAGAATTTGAGTAGAACTATGGCAATGTATTAGAGACGCCGTAAATCAGCTATATTTGGAATGAGTTAATTCATGTGATTGTGACCATGTCATTACAGCCAATTTGTACCCTGAATAATCAAACGGTTAGGAATATATGGATATTATCCTTATTTTACAGTAATCTATATACTACTACTAAATATGAGTGTGTATCAATGGCCATGTTAGTTTCCTCATTTTCATGATGTAGAAACATGCACCACACTGTTGGTTTCATCTAACCATACATTAGGGAAGTAAATGTGCATATGGAGAACTCTATATTTGGAAGTAGTGAAATCCTGCAATGCTTACCATGTGTACATACCTATATTCGCCCTTCAGCAATCAATGGCTAGAATAATATCCTCACAAAAGTTTTGCCCATAGAACACGAGTATATAACAATGCATGGTTTGTTAGTTACCTTGAAGAATTTGCTTGTGAGGACAGAACATGATTACTCCCTCCGTTCCCAAATATTTGTCTTTCTAGAGATTTTAACAAGTGACTACATAGGGAGCAAAATGAGTGAATCTACACTCTAAAATATGTCTACATACATCCGTATGTTGTGTCTATTTGAAATGCCTAGAAAGACAAATATTTGGGAACGGAGGGAGTACATAACATGCATGACATGGTAGTTTCCTGTGAAGAATCGATTGCGAGATAACATGAGTATAACCATGCATGGCACTTCTATATTTTCGAACCCAGTATACATTTCCCTATATTTTCCTCCCAATTCCAACAGGGACTTATCAATGCTGTTTCTTGCATTATCCTACTCATACTCTGAACAATGCTGATCTTACATTAACAATGTCTGTCCTTTTTGATATGATGCAGTGTCCCTACAGTTACTGCCCTTTGTAATCACACCACCTTTGACAAAAACAGGGAAGCACAACTGGTTCCTCGCTCGATCAGACGACGGCAAAAGACTGATGATCATTCAGACACATGAGCCGGAAAAGTTATATTGCAAAAACCCCACTGTATACAAGCACCGTGTAATATGTGAGTATCCGGACAGTGGCTGTTACATCTATGAGTAGGATACCAACTTGTTGGGGCCTTTAGGATTTTTTAGTTGGAGGCGGGTAAACAACCTTGGTTCACACTCTCTGTTTCTCGGACTCAATTATCCGATTAACCAGGAGATCACCGTTGGCAAGGACCTTGATGGCAGAGAGGCTCTGTTTGCTATGGAATACTGTGTCTACACGGCGAGCCCTAGGAGTTCGGGAGCAAACTCCCCTGATTGTCAACGATACAGCCTGCAGCCAAAAGAAGGTGAGAATGACAAAGGCATCCGGATTAACTTTGATCCTTGGATGTCTCAATTACGACAGGCAGTGATGTGGTTCAAGCCTTCAGGATGATAGGTAATTGGGCTGTTGCATCGAAGGGTGGAGTACTGGTGTCTCCGGATCACTGGTCGCTGAAGCGGGGCTGCAAATTATGATGGTGTTGGATCATCTCTTCGAATGACTTTGTTGTCTTTGCTGCTGGTTCTGGATGGGTAGTTCTTTCTTTTGTTATGCATATTCCTTGTCATTTGGTCATCCTCGTCTATGTCACTTTTACTATGTAATAGTTGCTTCTGTTTAGAATGTCATTCTCGTCTGGATCACGAGAGTCTGAGCGCTGCAGATGGGTGCGTTTTGGTGGTGTAGCAAGACTTCTTATGAACTATCATGTCTTGCTGTTTATGTCAGTAGTAGTCACTAGTCAGTGTTTGAATGTTGTATATATTGTTGTTTCCAACTGTTTATTGTCTCGAACTACTGGTGGGCTAAATGAGGGCATCACGATTCTCCAGTGTTCAGAGTATATCTCCTTTTTTCAAGTTATATAATTTGAGCTCAGTGTCTTTTTGACGATGTACACTTGTTTGGGCCAGTGAGGTGTTGTTGAATATGGGCCAAGTAGTAACGCAATGCCAAACAGGTCAATTATGACTCTCAGGCCGGGCTCTCAAAAGATCCTAAAAAAAAGGCTGGGCTCTCCAAAAAAGAAAGAATAAGGACTCTTAGGCCAACATGTGGGTGCCACCGGTGTTTTCGTGCGCTTGCGTGCCAAGAGCATATTGGCGCGTGCTCGAAATTCATGCTACCTTTTCATCCCTAGACTCCCGCCCCTCCCCCACTTCTGGAATCTCGATTCCTACTCCAGTTTCCCCCAAATCCCCCTCCTGTACTCCCTGTACTCAAGCGCACTATCATGTCGCCGGTCAATGCGGATCTCCGAGCCGGAGATCCTGAGGTCCGTCCTGCCTTCGATCGCTGCGTGCTGTCGCTCAACAGTGGCATGGCGGCGCTTCACGACCAGTTTGCCGGCAAAGTGCTGATGGTAACCATCAACGGCGACCGGCCTCCCGTCTCGCCGGACGACCTTGTCAAAGCTCTTGGCATTACGCACGGCATCCAAATAAGTGACTTTCTCGTCGAAGTCTGTCCGCCACCGGCTGATTTCTTCGTCAGGTTCCGGACAACTTTCGACTGCAGTCGTGTGTTCGAATCTTCTCGGTGTTTGTTCTGCGATGGCGCGCTGGTGAGCTTTGATCGGTGGCACCCAGGATGGGGCTCGGTGCCCTCTGAGCTTGTGTTTTTAACAAAGCTTACCTTCCACGGCATGCCTCGACATGCTTGGAACAACGAGTCCATGAACGAGCTTATCAACGACCTTGGAAGTGAGCTCGTAAGTATGTTTGTTCCTCCAGACAGCTGGGCTCTGACGGTTATGGCATGGATGAAGAAGCCGTCCACCATACCGAAGGTGATTGGTGTTGAGATACCGGTGCAGGAACCGGGGTTTTACTATTCGTCGCCACCAAGGCCGCCGCGGACCACGTTAGGGATGTACCTGTATCGAGTGTTCGTTCATGTCGAAGAAGTGGTCAATCCATCAATCGAAGTCCTGCTGCCGCCGCTGGTGCCAGGGTCCGTCGACGACGTCCATTACAGGAGTCAACGTCAGACTTTCCCCATGTTGCTCGGAACGATGGTTGGCATAGGGCCTACTCCATCGCGCGGCGGAGGCCACTACTTCTTTGGGAGAAGAGGCAGGGCTGGCTGCCTGGATGTGCTCTAATTTGAGATAACAACTGAATCTTGTCAGATACTAGTTAAATCCGAGCTATGGGTGTGAAGCACTGATATGCCAGTACATTTGATCGTGACCTGTTCTAATTTTGTACCTGAACTTTTTTAGAAAGGGTTGTACGTCAACTTAATGTGCTAGCAGAACTTATTGTGTTGTCTGTCTGTTTTCTTTGCACAACATTCAAGATATTTCCCCGTCATTGATAAAGACGATGAACCGTTATGTACGACTTTGTTGGTTTCAACATATCCCTTCCCGTAGCGATCCACCGCTTCCATCCTGATTGTGCCGCCTGCGTGAAATTTTTGTATGCAAGTTCAGTGTGCTATGATGTTCTATATGATTGGGTCAACTATATAAGTTTTTACTGAGCATCAGCAATGCATATGGCCGAAAGATGTATTTACGAGCATCGACCGATGGGTCTCTCTCTCTCTCTCTCACACACACACGCACACACACACGCACACGCACAAGTGGGACCCGTTGAATTATTTATTTGCTCGTGACAACTTTTAATTAGGTTCCACTGTAATCTAACTTCTTTCTGAAGTTATTAATTGAGCTCAGTGACTTCAAAAAGTTGTACAGAAGCCTTGTTTGGGCCTTTCCGGCATTGCTGAATGTGGGCTAACCATGTTAGGTTGTACTGTACTACACAGGCCTTTTTTTCAACATCAACAATGCAACTGGGCCGACAGCTGTACATAATATCCGGGTCAACTTGTTATTCTCCGCCCGCTGGGCTGCAAACTTTCCTAGGAGGTATGCATTAGGCTTAACAAGAAAATGGACTTTAAGAAATAATAAATGGGATGTAATTATAATAACTGGACAGTTACTATGCACCAAACACATAACTAGTTTGAAAAAAAATATTTTTGGAATTTGAAAATTTTAATTTCATTACTTGTTGCGCGAGCAATATTTCGTTGGATTTTAACGTAATACAACTTTATTTTGAAATTATATTTAACATGACTAGAAATTTTGGATAAAAATATTTCGGATCCCATCAAAATGTGGGAATTTTTTTTGAATTCTGTTTTGAGCGGTTGTTTGAAATTATTAAGCGTTGTCCTAGCTAGAAGTTGGGCTGTACTTTTAACAAACTGTAAATGGGCTGTAGTAAATTCCATTAGAATTAAAAAATGGGATGTACATTCTTACAAATCGCAAATGGGCTATATGTTCTCCGCCAAATCCGAGCTGTGGGCCTACTAAATTGACGCGTACGAAGGGCTTTGTCAACTTAGTCAATATAAACGATTCTAGCTGCAGTGATTGTACGATGTCCATCCAATGGCCGTAGTGCTTCTTCAACCTCTGGTCTTCTTGCTCCAGCCGCCCAAAGCAGCGCCGGTCGTGTCGCGTGCTCCTGCCTCCCGTGGCCGGCTGTGATGCCGCGGAGGCCTCACCGCCCCGTACTACTCCCACCGCTGGCCAGGCCATCCCTCTAGTCACCCACACCCCCTGTTATTCTGCGGCGATGGCAGCCTCACACCGCAACCGAACCAGTGAACCCTCGTACTCCTCTCCGCGCGGGCTTCCACTGCTGCGTCTTCCCCGGCTCCGCGTCGTCCCCTTCCTAGGCCTCGCCGTTGTCCAGACCACCGCCCTGGTGCTCTCGGCGCGGCGTGGTCAACGTGGTCAACGACCGACTTCCATCGGAAGAGTACTGTACGTGGAGAGGCTGACAGCTGGGTCCAGGCGGCCGCAAGGAAGTGCCTCCTTATTACGCGCAAAATAATTATTCCTCCACCTCACAGCTGGGACCCACCGGACGGGCCACCTTATTTCGTGAAAAAAATGTTTCCCCCCGACTGCTGGGACCCACCGGACGGGCCAGCGTATTTCGCGAAAAAAACGTCCCCCCCCCCGCTGTCAGCTCGGACCCACCGGAAGTGCCTCCTTATTACGCACAAAAAAATGAATACTCCCCCTGCTAGCTGGGACCCACCATGGTGGGAGGCTGACTTGTGGGCCTACTAAGTTGACTGGGACGGGGGCGTTTGTCAACTTTAGTCAATATGAACGATTCTAGCTCCAGTGACCGTACGATGTCCATCCAACGGCCGTAGTGCTTCTTCAACCTCTGGTCTTCTTGCTCCAGCCGCCCAAAGCAGCGCCGGTCGTGACGCATGCTCCTGCCTCCCGTGGCCGGCTGGGCTGCCGCGGAGGCCTCACCGCCCCCTACTACTCCCACCACTGGCTAGGCCCTGCGGTGACAGCAGCCTCACACCGCAGCCGAACCAGTGAACCCTCGTACTCCTCTCCGCACGGGCTTCCACTGCCGCGTCTTCCCCGGCTCCTCGTCGTCCCCTTCCTAGGCCTCGCCGTCGTCCACCGCCCTGGTGCTCTCGGCGCGGCGTGGTCAACGTGGTCAAGGAACGACTTCCATCGGACGTGGACTGTACGTGGAGAGGCTGACAGCTGGGTCGACGGCCGCAGCAAGGAAGTGCCTCCTTATTACGCGGAAAATAATGATTCCTCCACCTGACAGCTGGGACCCACCGGACGGGCCACTGTATTTCGCAAAAAAGGCATGCTGGGACCCACCACCTACATCTTCGCATGCAAGGAAGTGTGTCCGGGCAAAAAAAATGATTCGCCCCCTGACTGCTGGGACCCACCAGCTACATCTTCGCAGGCAAGGAAGTGCCTGACAGTCGGGACCCACCTGGTCGAAGCGTACGTAGCGTTGTCATTCTGGTCGCGAACGTGTACGTACATATATACTGGTGGATGTAGAGGCGTGCACGTGTCGTAGTAGAGGCGCGTACGTGTCGTAGTAGAGGCGCGCACATAGCATGTACACGTACGTACAGCAGCCAGGGTGCAAGAAAGAAAATACGGCCACGTATGTGTACATACAGGCGGGCTCTCGAACGCCTACTCGCGCATACGTACGGCCAGGGCTCGTGTACATGGCTGGGTCGGAACGGAGAAACAGCGTTGTCGTCGTGTTCATGGGGAGGCAACGGAATGCGTCGTGTTCATGGGGAGGCAACGGAATGCGCCGTGTTCATCGGGAGGCAACGGAATGCGTCGTGTTCATCGGGAGGCAACGGAACGCGTGGGAGCCAACCGGCTGGGTCGGAACGGAATGCGTGGTCGTGTTCATCGGGAGGGCTTGGACGCAATAGGCGATGGAACGAGGCCTGGCATACCGCACAACGGAGGAAACGGACCTCCTACGTTCGGAATGGGGTCCTGTTGATCGGGAGGGGTCTGGCGTACCGCAAAACGGAGGAAATGGTCCTACGGTCGGAACGGGGGTCCTGTTGATCAGGAGGGGTGTGGCGTACCGCAAAACGGACGAAACGGACCTCCTACGGTCGAAACGGGGGTCCTGTTGATCGGGAGGGGTGTGGCGTACCGCAAAACGGATGAAACGGACCTCCTACGGTCGAAACGGGGGTCCTGTTCTTCGTGAGGGGTGTGGCGTACCGCAAACCGGGACTCCACGAGATACTGTTCATCTCCACCGTCGACCTCCTCCAGCCTCCACGGGCTCCTGTTCATCCAGCCTCCACCGCACGCTACTCCACCGGCTACTGTTCAACCACCCCTCCACGGGCACCCCTCCACCGTCTACTGTTAATCCAGCCCTCCACACCACGGGGTCCTGTTCAACCACGCCTCCACGGGCACCCCTCCACCGTCTACTGTTCATCCAGCCCTCCACCACACCACGGGGTCATGTTCATCCAGAGGCAATGCCACCGCTCACTGTTCATCCAACCCCCCCGCGATGCTCACTATTCATTCCCAGTCAAAAAAATGCTCACTATTCATCCAATCGATCGGCTTCAGTTAGCAGCAGTAGCAAAGGAATCGCTCGATCGGGTTCAGTTAACAACCATCAATCGATCGCTCGGGTTCAGTAACGCGTAGCCTGCAGTGCAATCGCTCGGGTTCAGTTAGAGCCCAACGCCTCGCTCGGGTTTAGTTAGAGCCAACGCCTCGCACACACGCGCGTACGTGTACGAGAGAAACGTGCATCGCTCGGCCCCCGACCTCCCACCGTAACCGGGAACTCCCCGAAATTTTCCTCCCCCTCGCTTCTACCATGGTTTTTTCCGTCATGGACGACCCAAAGAATGTCATGCAGCTGCGTCTCCGGCCCGCCCAGGATGAAAAGCCCATTTTCTGTCATGATTTTTTGTCATAGAAGTAGGAGCCCACCACATCTATGATGATAGCGGGTTTTGTCACAATTATCGTCATAGAAGTGTCATATGTATCACAGAAAAAAAAATCGTTCAGCCCAAAATGTGACGGATGTGTCTTTTTTTTGTAGTGACTCTCTTGTAATGGATTGAGTTTTCCCTTCGAAGTTATCTTATTGGATTGAGTCTTTAAGGATTTGAGAACACTTGATGTATGTCTTGCATGTGCTTATCTGTGGTGACAATGGGATATTTGCGTGATCTACTTGATGTATGTTTTGGTGATCAACTTGCGGGTTCAGTGACCTTGTGAACTTATGCATAGGGGTTGGCACACGTTTTCGTCTTGACTCTACGGTAGAAACTTTGGGGCACTCTTTGAAGTTCTTTCTGTTGGTTGAATAGATGAATCTGAGATTGTGTGATGCATATCGTATAATCATACCCACAGATACTTGAGGTAACATTGGAGTATCTAGGTGACATTAGGGTTTTGGTTGATTTGTGTCTTAAGGTGTTATTCTAGTACGAACTCTAGGATAGATCGAACGGAAAGAATAGCTTCGTGCTATTTTACTACGGACTCTTGAATAGATCGATCAGAAAGAATAACTTTGAGGTGGTTTCGTACCCTACAATAATCTCTTCGTTTGTTCTCCGCTATTAGTGACTTTGGAGTGACTCTTTGTTGCATGTTGAGGGATACTTATATGATCCAATTATGTTATTATTGCTGAGAGAAATTGCACTAGTGAAAGTATGAACCCTAGGCCTTGTTTCCTAGCATTTCAATACCGTTTACGCTCACTTTCATCGCTTGCTACCTTGCTGTTTTTATATTTTCAGACTACAATTACTCATATCTATCATCCATATTGCACTTGTATCACCATCTCTTCGCTGAACTAGTGCACCTATACAATTTACCATTGTGTTGGGTGTGTTGGGGACACAAGAGACTCTTTGTTATTTGGTTGCAGGGTTGTTTGAGAGAGACCATCTTCAACCTACGCCTCCCATGGATTGATAAACCTTAGGTCATCCACTAGAGGGAAATTTGCTACTGTCCTACAAACCTCTGCACTTGGAGGCCCAACAATGTCTACAAGAAGAAGGTTGCGTAGTAGACATCAGGGGATAAGTCCCATTGCGGTGGAAGAGAAGGTCGTGTGAGCGGCCTCGGCAAAGAGGACAACGGTGCCAATGAAGCAAGAGGACGCGAAAGAAACGTCCATCTCTAGCAGTGGACGACGCGGTCTTGGTAGTCACTCCGGCATGGTGGAGGACGGTGGTGATGGATGGGGTGGAGGACGGCGGCGATGGATGGGGTGGCGGATGGAGGAGGCTGGTGTGGGGATGATGTTCTAGCACAGACGGTGTGTGAATGGGAAAATGGAGGGAGAGGTACGAGTTTCGCGGTTTTGTCACGGCAGATGTCCTAGGGAAAGGACTTAATCGTGGAGCCATCGCAACGGGTTAACTCAAAGGGGATAAAGCGGACAAGGGACGCAGAGAACTTATACTGGTTCGGCCCCTTGCGGTGAAGGTAAAAGCCTACGATCCAGTTGGTGTGGGATTGCTAGGGTTTCGATGACCAGGGAGCGAATACGCTTTGCATGAGTCTCGAGTTGTTGTCTGTCCTCCCTAAACCGCCGCCGGGTCGTCCCCTTATATACATGGGTTGACGCCCGTCGGTTTACAGGGTCCCGAGGCCGGCTCATAAACGTGTCCGGCTCGGTCTCTGCTCTTTCTATCTTACAACACAAGTTTACATATCAATGTCGGTTTACGTCTATAGACCTTAAACCGTCTTTGGGCCCTGGGCCTTCATAAAGCCCCACCGTCTCTCTTCATGGGCTTCAAGTACAGTGAACCATTATGGGGATAACCCGGCCTCTCCAGGCTGGTTTACGCCCAGTAGTAATATCCCCAACATTAGGATCTAGATTGATTTGAACTGGTTCATGTCAATCTTTAACACATCATCATCTTCACAGAAATCTTGTAAACCGCCATGATGTCATCTTCCAGAATCGTGATAAACCACCATGACGTCTCCTGCTATTAAAAATTGCATATAGCTCACCTTCCTTAATGAGCCTCCGACAATCGATGCAACAGCTCTGCTGTATATCTAACTTTTGGGCTCCTCGATTCTCGCGCCTGTCACTTATCCCTTTGCCTTTATAAATAGGACCAGGGGGTCTTTCCATTTTCCCCCCTGTGCCTCTTCACATCGTCTTCTTCCTCACGCCGACCGAACCTTCGAGCTCTGCCGCCGCCGTCGATCTTCGCATCTGCCTCAACAACAGCCGCTGCATCAACCTGATCATACCAAAAAGCCGCGGCGCCTCTCCGTTGTTCTTTTGACATGGGTAAATCTTCTACCCTAGATCTTATCACTAGGGTTTGTACTTATCGGAGTTCTTCGTAGTTCTTGGAGCTGTTCTTCCTTGTTCCTCTTCAGTAGTACAAATAGCGAGTTAGATCTGATATTTTCCAGTGCCTTTGTAATTAAAACTCCTTTTTCCTCACTAGAACGTCTGCTTTGGGTAGAAAAACTCATCTGGAACTATTAAACTGCTTAAGCACCTGCGCTTTAGGTCAGAATATGTTTTGATTTTCCAACGCACTGCAGATCTGAAATTACCATGCCAAGCTGTGAAACTTGTTTTTCCTTCACTTATGCATCTTAGATCTGTATCTTCAATACTAGAATAGGCGGTTTAATCTCATAGAAAAAATATGACCCGGCAGGTACCATTAGTCCCCTGTTGAACCGCCAAGCCGCTTTATCTTTGCACATCTCCCATGTCTGATTCCGGTTTAATAATATGTACATATTTATGTCTTCTTCTGCTCTTGCACCGCTTTATACTTGTTCATCATAAACCTTAAACCGGCAATAACCATGTTTCAGCTTTCCATTGAAATGGCCAAACAAGTCTATGAGTGCAACTGGGTTCCTTCCCGGGTCACTGAAGAACAATTAGACAGATGTGTCGCAACTGGCGCTTTAGCCAAGAAAGAGGCCATCCACTGGAGGGCCCCTGGCCCGGAAAATCCTCCTGAACCGTAAGACGAAGAAGTAGTTGTTTTTGTTGACCATCTGGGTCGAGGTTTTAGTCCTCCCGGTTCAAAGTTTTTCCGAGATGTGCTTGCCAGTTTCAGCTCCACCCTCAAGATATCGGTCCAAACTCTGTTTCCAACGTCTGCCATTTCCAAGTCTTTTGCGAGGCATATCTTCAAGAGGAACCAACAGTTGAATTTTTTATGGATTTCTTTTATTTAAACCGTAGCACAGAGTTCACAGATGGACAACACTGAACTCGGCGGAATGGCGATTCAAAAGAGGAAAGATGTCAGCTTCCCTCACGCCAAGCTTCACAGTCACCCTAAGGAGTGGAACCAGACCTGGTTTTATTGCAAAGATACATCTCCAACTGACGAAAATCCTTTGCCGGGTTACCGCCCTCACCGTCTTAATAATACACATCCCTTTCCAGAGACTAACTGCAAAGGAGAGGTCCAACTATGCTCCACAACTGTCAAAGCTTAGAGCTTTCATGGCAAACGGTTTAACAGGTGTTGACTTTGCTCGTTGTTGGATAACTTGGAGCATACTGCCCTTAAGCCGACGCCCCGGTTTAATGTGTGAATACACCAGGAGTTTGAAGGACCCTCAACCACACATTGATATTCAGCTTACAGATGCTGAAGTTACTGAGGCTGTGAAGAAGATGCTGAATGAACCGGAGGCTTTCTGTAGCCAGACCGTATTAAGTCCTTTCTGTGTTTCTAACAAACCGCCAACTGTAAGGATCACATAACTTTTTTGTTCTAACTTGCTTCTTTCAAATATTTTCTCAAAATATTGTCCATCTTTGACAGGGCGATGATCCGTTCTAGAAGAAAAAACAACAGGATAAACTGGCAAAACCACAAGATAAAACGGCTAAGCCACTTCGCTAGAAGACCAAGGTTGTTAAAAAACCTGCCAAGAAGAGGAACACTGCATCTTCCGAGCCAAATGCTGATGCCGATTTGGCTAATCCGGACTCAGAGGTAGAAGTTGACTCTCTTGGTTCATTTTTCTTACATCTCATTGACAATGACCCTTATCAGGACGACGCCGAAGGCAGCCAAGCTGATGATGTAGAGGTAATTATCCTTTACTCCGGTTCTGATCCTCTGCCAACACCGAAAATCCATCGAGCAAACCGGAAAGTAAAATTTTCTCACCCCCTTGCTCACTTGGACCCAAACTTTCTTTTGAAGACGCAGCAACACGAAGCTCGCCGCACAACCCGGCATAGTGGACAGGTAGTCACCACAGCCGGTTTACCAAATACTCCAGTCCAGAAACGTCAATCAGAGGTCTCTTACATTCCTGACACTTCTTGTCCCAAGGCGGGTTGTTTCCGTCAGCCTATTAATCCGTCTGATTCAAATTATCAGGGCACGCCTCACTCATCCTCTGGCGAGTCAACGGCCACACAGCTTCCAGCCCTCAAGACAGTTCCTGGGTGAGCTATGCCCTTGATTTCATACTTGATGTGTTATTTTTGCACATTGTACTGATTTTTTACATCTATTCTTCTCAGTGCTACACCCAGACCCAGTAAGAAGGCCCGGTTAAATAAACTGGCTGACGACGATACAGCCGTTGAACCGGAGAAGACTCCAGATCTGGAAGATACCAACGCTGACGCCATACTTAATGACCCGCCGCCGCATGATCATGACTTTGTTGCTGATCAAGTGGAAATTGATCCAATGAGTCAGTCCGATAAACTGACTAGTCAAGTCCGTGACACTGATAAACCATCGACTCCCGTGAAGGCCGCTGATGGTGAAGAAGATGATATTATGATTACTGGCATTGGCCACACCACTCCTGGCAATCCTGTCGCTTTATCAAAGCATACTGCCAAGGACGAGCTTTCTGCTATCGGCAAAGGCAAGTGGAATGCCGATTTATCAAGCTATGCCCACCTCAGCGCTCAAGACATTCATTCTGGCTTCTTGAACCGTATGTATACAAGTCGTGACTATGAAGCTGGTTTGGTAAATCTGATGAAGGAGCGATATGAGGTAACCGCATAACTGCTTCTCTCTTATGTCCAATTCAAATATCAAACTCCAGTAGCCCCCAAGTGCCGGTTTATGATACTCATCTGAACTGGTACTTTGTAATATCTTGACTTTGCATTTTTAGCCTCCGAGGGCTGGGTTATCTTTTTAAGATGAACCGGTACTTTTTATAATACTGTAATTTTCGCGAGTGTAGTCCCCAAGGTCCGGTTTAACTTATAAAGATGAACCGGAACTTTTAGAAGGATACCCATAATGTTACTTTGAGCAAACATACATTAGCCCCCAATTGCCAAGAGTAATACTTGTATTGCGCTTGGGACTTGTAGACATTTCCGAGAACAAGCAAATATGCATTAGCCCCCAAGTATCAGGTGCATAACTTGTTATGTGCTTGGTACTTCAAATATGTACTGTCAACTCATGATATACCTGTCTCTTATAGGCTGAACTGAGCAAAAAGGAAACTCAAACCACCGATCTGCAAGAAAACGTCAAGTCCCAACAAGCCGAAACCTCCAAGGCCAAGGATGAGCTGACCAGCGCTTTAGCCGCTATGGAAAAACTGAAGGAGAGTTTCAATAAGGAGCGGGCGGATTGGGACACAAAAAAATCTGCTTTGCAAAAAAGAATCGAGGACGCAGAAGCAGCTCTTAAACCGGTAGTAGATGAGCTGACTGGCGTAAAGCGGCAGATACATGCCATGACGGCTGCCGTGTTTGCTAAACATCCTTGCTTCACACTTTCAACATATCTTCCCATACTTTGCCGGTTTACTGATGGTTGTAAATATGTAGGGACTCGCATTAGTCATCTGGGCTCTGATGTACAGAAAAGCTAAAGGCCGCCTATACTCTTATAGAATAGTTATATACCGGCGCGCAACGGATCATCTATACCGCTTCACACAATAAGCCTCCCCCCACTTTAATCAAGGAAACCTTAGAAAGGCTGTCAATGCTGCCTGCCCGGGTAGAAGAGCTAAAGAGATCTGCTGCAAGAGCCGGTGCTCTGACCGCGCTAACCCGGGCAAAAGCATGGGTGCCCGATCTTGATCCGGAAGATGTCAGCGAAGGCTAGCCGAGTTTAAAAGAAGACGGGTCAGAATTTGGCAGTGATGACCTCCGAGCCATAAATCGGGAAGTACGTCCACTGTCTTGCCAATTAGCTGAAGAAGCTGACCTTTCACATTATCAGGCGAGTTATGATGTCAACAACAAACGGGTTGCTACACCAACTCCTGAGGTTCAAAATCTCATCCCGCCAATTCGTAAGCACACCTATGCCCCTGACATTGAACCGTCCACCCTTATAAGCGACGAAGCTGTGTTCCAAGCCTAACTGGGATCGACTGGGCAACTATTGACTTCCAGCCGCTGCGTAGAGACGAAGAGGATGAACCGGTGCAAGATGATCCGCAGACGTCAGGTCAAGCTGGTCATGAATCATGATCCGGAGGCCGTTTTAAACTTCCACGTGCTATAATGCTTGTCGAGAAAACAATTATCCTTTTGGGCACAGAAACGCCTTGTAATAGGCTAGTTAAAACACTTGGTCTGCTACGCCATCGTGCATACTTATTTGTGCCTGATAATTGTTCATCTGCCATGCTTAAGACATATGATGTTCATAATCTGTAGCAATTTACTCAAGCTATACCTGCACATAAGAAGTTGATAGTGTCCTGGCAGTTTACCGCCGGACTGGTCATGATGCCCAGATATATAGCCAGGGTTTATAACCAAGGCTTGTGAAAAGATAATCATATATGAAAATAATTGATACCTGTGACCTTGAGTCATAATGTTGGCTGACCAACTATTGTAATGAGGGTAATAACCCTAATCTTCGGACATATTGTGCCGGTTTATCATAAAACAGTTCCGGGTAATGATAAACACCGGTTTATTCATATTCAATTCTGGCGACTTATAGTCAAAACCAGACTGGGTTAATAATCTCCGGATTATGACTGATCAGATACTGACAACTTGTAGTTGAAAGTCAAGCATTATAAATGTCATCAAAAGAGAAAAAACTTGGCAAATAAAAGCATATGAAAAAACTTGTAGTCGAGGCTTTTCACGGGCTGCCAGGCCCCAAATTCCAGGCTTTTCATGGGCTGCCAGGCCACTGAGTTAAACCATTTCACAAAGCCTTTTAAGATGGTCCTCAATCCTTAACCAATCATCGTTTTAACTTTGGCAAGTTCAAGGTCTTATCAGATTGACTTGTCAAGGTTGGCGGGTCATACCGGGTTTACCTGGATGGAGTGACTTACTTAAAAAGGCAGGCTAACCCGGGGTTTTAGGTGTATACACCAGGCTTCCAAGCCGTGGCTTGATAGCCTATTACAAGTGTAGATTCTTTGTTCATTGTGATAGCAAAGAATCCCCAAGCAATATTTTGAGTTGTGCTCAGTGGGTGCCTATGTTTGAATTGTTCTTTTGCAACACTCTCTTTGGCCCCGAATTAATTTGGCTTTGAGCTAATCAAGAGGTGTGACTATGGTTCGAATACGACCAAGCCCCCAAGTGATTTTTCTGGTGGCTTTGCGCCGATCAAGAGGTGTAGCTATGGTTCAAATACAACCAAGCCCCCAAGTGATTTTATATAAAGCTTTATAAGCTGAATCAAGGTGTAAACCGGACGCCGCTTTATGAACAGAAGCCCCATGTAACCACACATGATATAAGAAAAACAACAGATACCCCGCTTTAGCTGAGGCTCCGGTTTATTATATTGATCATAATATATACATTGTCATAACTATGTACATAAGCAGAGCCTATGGCTCAGGTATAGTAAGGCCGAAGATGAGCGATATTCCACGGTCGGTGGGTCTCCTCCTCCGATTTACGTGAGTCTTTGCGCTCTCGAACATCAATAAGATAGTATGACCCGTTATGCAGATTCTTGCTGACCACAAAAGGTCCTTCCCAAGGTGGGGATAACTTGTGCATATCAGTCTGATCCTGAATGAGTCAAAGCACCAGATCGCCTTCTTGAAAAGTTCTGGTTCTAACCCGGCAGCTGTGATAACGACGCAGATCTTGCTGATAAATCGCCGAACAGGCTGCTGCAATGTCACGCTCCTCGTCCAACAGGTCAAGTGCTTCCTGTCGTGCCTTCTCATTGTCAGCTTCAACATATGCCGCCACACGAGGCGAGTCATGACGGATGTCACTAGGGAGAACCGCCTCCGCTCCATAAACCATGAAAAAAGGTGTGTAACCCGTGGATCTGTTGGGCGTGGTATTGATGCTCCATAACACAGAAGGTAACTCCTCCACCCAACAACCCGGCGTCCGTTCCAAAGGAACCATAAGCCGGGGCTTGATGCCTCTCAAGATCTCTTGATTAGCTCTCTCCGCTTGACCATTAGACCGGGGGTGCGCCACTGATGATACGTCAAGCCGGATGTGCTCACGTCGACAGAACTCCTTCATAGCACCTTTGGACAGATTGGTACCATTATCAGTTATAATGTTGTGTGGAAAGCCAAACCGGAAAATCACCTTCTTGATGAATTGAACCGCCGTAGCTGCATCACACTTACTGACTGGTTCTGCCTCCACCCACTTAGTGAACTTATCAACCGCCACTAGAAGGTGGGTCTTCTTGTCCTTGGATCTCTTAAAGGGCCCAACCATATCTAGCCCCCAAGTCGCAAACGGCCAAGTGATTGGAATCATCCTCAACTCTTGAGCCGGTACATGAGCGCGTCGTGAGAATTTTTGACATCCATCACACCTTTTGACCAAGTCTTCAGCATCAGCATGAGCCGTCAGCCAATAGAAACCGTGATGAAACGCCTTAGCTACCAGAGATTTTGATCCGGCGTGGTGACCACAATCTCCTTCATGGATCTCACGCAAAATTTCACGGCCTTCTTCAGGAGATACACAACGCTGAAACGCCCCTGTCACACTGCAATGATGTAACTCTCCATTGATAATAGTCATGGACTTGGACCGCCGGATTATCTGCCTGGCCGAAGTTTCATCCTCTCGTAACTCGCCCCGGTTCATATACGCCAAATATGGAACCGTCCAATCCGGGATAGCATGAAGAGCCGCCACCAACTGAGCCTCCGGATCAGGAACAGCCAAATCCTCTTCGCCAGGGAGCTTGACACACGGATTATGCAGCACATCCAGGAAGACATTGGGTGGAACCGGTTTATGTTGGGAACCCAAGCGGCTTAAAGCGTCCGCCGCTTCATTCTTCCGCCGGTCCACATGATCGACCTGATAACCTTTGAAGTGACCTGCAACAATATCCACCTCTCGACGATATGCTGCCATGAGTGGGTCCTTGGAATCCCAAGTACCAGACACTTGTTGAGCCACCAGGTCCGAGTCACCGAAGCACTTAACTCGGCTTAGATTCATCTCTTTAGCCATCCGAAGACCATGGAGTAAAGCCTCATATTCAGCTGCATTGTTAGTGCAAGGGAACATTAAACGGAGAACATAACAAAACTTATCACCTCGTGGGGAAGTTAATACGACTCCAGCCCCCGAGCCCTCCAATTGCCTGGACCCATCAAAATGAATAGTCCAATAAGTATGATCCGGCTTCTCTTCTGGCGCCTGTAATTCTGTCCAGTCATTGATGAAATCCACAAGTGCCTGAGATTTGATCGCCGTCCGGGGCATATATTTTAACCCGTGAGGCCCAAGCTCAATAGCCCACTTAGCAATCCGGCCAGTTGCTTCCCTGTTTTGAATTATATCCCCCAAAGGAGCAGAGCTGACCACAGTGATGGGATGACCTTGGAAATATTGCTTAAGCTTCCGGCTTGCCATAAAACTCCATACACCAGCTTCTGCCAATGTGGGTACCTTTGCTTGGACTCAATAAGTACCTCACTGATATAATAAACCGGCCGTTGAACCGGATACTCCTTTCCGGCCTCCTTGCGCTCCACCACAATAGCCACGCTAACAGCCCGGGCGTTAGCTGCCACATATAGCAACAATGGCTCTTTATCAACAGGAGCAGCAAGAACCGGCGGATTAGCCAGCTGCCGCTTTAAGTCCTCAAATGCTTCATTGGCGGCGTCACTCCAGACGAAGTCATCCGTTTTCTTCAGCATCTGATATAAAGGGATGGCCTTCTCACCAAGGCGGCTGATAAACCGGCTCAAGGCGGCAATCCGGCCTGTCAGGCGTTGAACATCATTGATACACTTCGGTTTAGCCAACGAAGTTATAGCCTTGATTTTCTCAGAATTAGCTTCAATGCCCCTGTTAGACACCAGAAAGCCCAAGAGTTTGCCTGCCGGTACACCGAAAACACACTTGGCCAGATTAAGCATCATTTTATAAACCCGGAGGTTATCAAAGGTCTCCTTCAAGTCATCTATCAATGTATCCTTCTTTCTGGATTTTACCACAATACCATCCACATAAGCATGAACATTGCGGCCGATCTGATCATGAAGACAATTTTGCACACAGCGCTGATAAGTCGTCTGGGCACTCTTGAGCCCAAAAGGCATAGACACATAGCAGAAGGCTCCAAAAGGAGTTATAAACACTCTCTTCTCCTGGTCCTTAACTGCCATTTTGATCTGATGGTAACAAGAATATGCATCCAAAAAGCTCAAACGCTCACAACCCGTCGTAGCATCAATGATTTGATCAATACGAGGGAGAGAAAAAGGATCTGCCGGACAAGCCTTGTTCAAATCTGTGTAGTCCACACACATACGCCAAGTGTCGTTCTTCTTTAGCACCAGCACCAGATTAGCCAACCATTCAGGATGAAATACTTCAACGATGAACCCAGCCGCCAAGAGCCTGGGTACTGCCTCACCAATAGCCTGGCGTCTTCCTTCATTGAACCGGCGAAGAAATTGCTTGACCGGTTTATACTTGGGATCGACATTGAGAGTGTGCTCAGCGAGTTCTCTCGGTACACCTGGCATGTCAGAAGGCTTCCATGCAAAGATGTCCCAATTCTCACGGATGAACTCGATGAGCGCGCTTTCCTAATTCGGATCCAAGTTAGCGCTGATGCTAAATTGCTTGGATGAATCGCCAGGAACGAAATCTACCAGCTTAGTCTCATCAGCCGTTTTGAACTTCAAGGCCGGATCATGCTCTGTAGTTGGCTTTTACAAAGAAGTCATATCCGCCGGATGAACATTGTCCTTGTAGAACTTCAACTCCTCAGTTGCACAAACCGACTCGGCATATGCCGCATCACCTTCTTCACATTCCAAAGCGATCTTTCGGCTCCCATGAACTGTGATGGTCCCCTTATGACCCGGCATCTTGAGCTGTAGATAGACATAACAGGGCCTTGCCATGAACTTAGCATAAGCCGGCCGTCCAAACAGGGCATGATACGGGCTCTTGATTTTCACCGCTTCAAAAGTCAATGTCTCTAACCTTGAATCATGCTCATCTCCAAAAGCCACCTCCAGAGCTATCTTACCGACAGGATATGCCGATTTACCAGGCACTACACCATGGAAGACTGTGTTGGACGTTTTAAGATTTTTATCTGTGAACCCCATCGACGGAAGGTTACATAATAAAGGATATTGATACTACTACCTCCATCCATGAGTACCTTGGTGAACTTATAACCTCCAACCTGAGGTGCCACAACCAATGCCAGATGACCAGGATTATCCACCCGAGGTGGATGATCATCTCGACTCCATACAATAGGCTGTTCAGACCAGCGCAAGTAACGGGGCACCGCCGGTTCAACGGAGTTCACTGCCCTTTTATGAAGCTTCTGATCGCGCTTGCATAGGCTGGTGGTGAAGACATGATACGGCCCACTATTCAACTACTTCGGGTTCCTTTGATAACCCGACTGCTGCTGTTGCTGCTGATTGCCCTGATTGCCTTGATTACCGTGAAAACCTGAACCAAAATTGCCTCCACCGTAACCCGGCCCATGAGATCCAGGGCCTGAACCGCCGCCCGGTCCATGATCATACCAGAAAAATTCGGAATTTTTGAACTCCTGCATGATATAACAATCTTTCCAGAGGTGCGTGGACGGTTTGTCCTGCGTCCCGTGCTTTGGGCAAGGTTGGTTTAACAGATAAGACAAGCGCTCCGGATTAGGACTTGGTCCTCCATCGCGATGGGGCGGTTTACCCTTACGCCTCTGGCCTTTGTCCTGCGTGTTGGTATTAGCCACAAAATCTAAACTGTTAACCGCCTTACGCTTACCGTTGTTTCCATGACCCGCCGGGTTATGCTGCTACCCCTTGGTGTTGCCGCTCTTCTTTCCCTTCCCTGTCTTGTCATCGTCAAACTCGGGGTCCTTGGTACTATCAGAGTCGGCATACTTTACCAGAGCTGCCATATGTGTTCCCATGTCATTACAATGACATTTGAGCCGTCCCAACTTCAACTTCAGAGGTGCAAACCGGCAATTGCCCTCCAATGTGAAAACTGTTGTATCAGCGTTGATGCAGTCCGATGAATGCAAAATCTCCGAAACCCGGCGCACCCAATGGGTTGTTGATTCTCCTTCCTCCTGGACACAGGCAGCTAAGTCCACAATTGACATGGGCTTCTTGCATGTATCCTTGAAATTCTGGATAAACCGGGCCCTTAATTCGGCCCATGACCCAATGGAGTTAGCCGGCAAGTTCTTCAGCCAAGTGCGGGCCGTCCCCTCCAGCATCATGGTGAAGTATTTAGCACACGCCGCATCGTCCACATCCAGCATCTCCATTGCCATCTCATAGCTTTCAACCCATGACTCGGGGGATAAATCGGCGGTGTAATTCGGCACTTTACGTGGGCCCTTGAAATCCTTGGGCAGGCGCATGTTGCGCAGCACTGGGACGAGACGCGGCACTCCCAAAGAGCTGGAAGTAACCCCTGGTTCCACCGATGTGGTTGGACGAACCGGAGTAAGCTGGCGAGCTTCATGCTGCGCCGCTAACTCGGCCTCTCGACGTGCCCTAGCACGATCCACCACATCCTGAGCATCACCACCGTCGTCCGTCGGGTTATGGCCACGGGGCGGATTACGGTTTCGCGCGCTGCTTGATACAGTCGTCTCATTGATATGCCTGCTGTAACTCCGGCTTGGGCGGGGAGTATAATGGATCCTTTCGCGACTATATGAATAAGCCTGCTGCTGAGTCAAAGCTGTCTCAAGGAGCTCCCTAGCCCGTCGCGTCTCGACTGCTACTGGGGACTCGCCTTCGATCGGGAGGGCCGCTAGTCGTGAAGCGGCAGCGACAATGTTATCCATCGGGTTAGAGTAATGACCCGGTGGTGTTGGGACGTGCTGTGACAAAACATTGTTCTGACGAGGCGGATCAGTCGGACGTGGCTGAACCGGCGCCCCCGTTCCAGGTGCCTCCGCCCGGTTTACCACTGGCGGATTACTGGTCCCCGCTCCTGGGGTATTAAAGAGGTTCTTGGCCTCATAAACCGGCGGCAGGTGAGATCAGTACCTTCTCCTCATGACATCGTTTGACGCGCTCTCATCCAGCATAAGCCGGTAAGCCTGTGCACCCAATGCGGCCCGTTCCGCAGCAATCCTGGTATCCTCAGCTGCCAGGGCGTCCTTGGCCTGGGTTATCTGATCTTTCACCTTCGCGATTTCCGCATTATGCTCATCTTGATTCGCCGGATTAACCTCCGCCATCAGTGCTGCTAAAGCGTCAAATAAATCAGATAAAACCTAAGCTGGCGGTGGCACGGGGCCTCCTGCCCCAGCCGCTGTCGCTGCTACTGATCCGGAAACCATCGCCGCTGTGGTCAAAGAGTGGAGCGCTGGTTGCGTACCGGCAATGAAGATCGCAACCCAGTTTGGCAGATCAAAGGGGTCCGGAATACTGTCGCCGTCGGAACAGCCCCCAATCCGGCCATCTTGCAACTGGTACGATGACTCAGTCTCTCCGGTCGATGACTCGTCGCCGGAATAAACGACGGTTTCACCACCAGATTCTGATCTATCCTCAGATTCCACTCCGTGGATAACTCCCACGAAGGCACGCTTCATGACAGGCTTAACCCGGGCAGATCTCGCACGCTGAGCCGTCTCGACGATGTCGGTGCAGATGTCCGGCTCAGGGCCCAGTTCGCCGATCTTGCCAATGAAAACATGGATGCCGCCGAAGGGGACCCGGTACCTGTACTCGATTGAGCCAGCCTCGGGGCCCCAATCTGCGTCGTTGATGTAAAGCTAGCCACGACGACTCTTGGTCATCCGGCCCACAGCGTAGCCCTTGAGACCTTCGAAGCTGCCCTCTAAGAACTCGAAACCATCGTGCGATAGCCCCACGGTGGGCGCCAACTGTCGCGGCTTTGTCACGGCAGATGTCCTAGGGAAAGGACTTAATCGTGGAGCCATCGCAATGGGTTAACTTAAAGGGGTTAAAGCGGACAAGGGACGCAGAGAGTTTATATTGGTTCGGCCCCTTGCGGTGAAGGTAAAAGCCTACGATCCAGATGGTGTGGGATTGCTAGGGTTTCGATGACCAGGGAGCGAATACACTTTGCCAGAGTCTCGACTTGTTGTCTGTCCTCCCTAAACCGCCGCTGGGTCGTCCCCTTATACACATGGGTTGATGCCCGTCGGTTTACAGGGTCCCGAGGCCGGCTCATAAACGTGTCCGGCTCGGTCTCTGCTCTTTCTATCTTACGACACAAGTTTACATATAAATGTCGGTTTACGTCTATAGACCTTAAACCGTCTTTGGGCCCTGGGCTCCATAAAGCACCACCGTCTGTCTTCATGGGCTTCAAGTACAGTGAACCATTATGAGGATAACCCGGCCTCTCCTGGCCGGTTTACGCCCAGTAGTAATATCCCCAACAACGGGGAACCATGTTTTTGGGACGCGCCTGTCAGAAATATGGGAAAGTTATGAACTTAGCCCTCGTTTAGAATTTGGACGTCCATTCGGTTGGGGATAGGATGGTAATCTCGCCTCTCGCCAATATTTGCCCAGAGCGATTTCTGGCGAGGAGAGGGTGTTTTGGCACCCATGGTTGGCGCCCACGGTGTATGAAGGTGGCCGATAGGTAGGGCGGTTGTGTCACGTCTGAGTGAAGTTACAAACCTGCCCCTATTGAAAATATTTGCCTACATCAATTTCGGCCGAGTCGAGTTTGTTTTGCCACCCACCGTGTATGAATTGGGAAATGGAGGGAGAAACAGAGGTCTTTCGGACGTGCTTGAATCAAATGTGTTTTGTCGCCCATGTTTGGCGCCCACTGTGTCGGAATGGGCTCAAAGGGGGTCGTGTCACGTCTAATTGAAGTTCTCGGATCTCGGGTTCCGGCGAAACCCTCAAGGTTCAAACACTGGGGTGCGCGCGGAGATTTCCTCCCTACCGATCTACGCCCTAGCTTGCTAAGATCTCGCGGACGAACTCGACGAACTCACAACACAAAGACATAAGATTTATACTGGTTCCGGCCACCGTTGTGGTGTAATACCCTACTCCAATGTGGTGGTGGTGGATTGCCTCTTGGGCTGATGATGAACAGTACAAGGGGAAGAACAACCTCCTGAGGTTGAGGTGTTCTTGTGCTCTGCGAGCTCGTGGATGTGAGGATGAGAGGTCCAATCCCCTGGATCTGATGCCTCTACTGTAGTGGCTAGTTCTACTTATATAGGCCCTGGTCCTCTCCCCAAATATTGAGCGGGAAGGGAGCCAACAACGGCCAATTTGAAAGGGGACAGCTAGTACAGCTTATCCTGACAAAAGTGGTCTTCGCCTGCAAAAGGCTCTGGTGATGACGCCGTCTTGGGCTCCATGGTGACCTCCGTCCTGCCGTCCTGCTGTTCTTGGTCTTGTTGCACTGATATGGAAACCTTTGCTTGATGCCTCGGTACTCCGCGCTTGCGCTTGCCTCCTTAGCACCAAAGAGGAAATAAGGACGCTGCGCGCGCTGGCACCCGCCTGATCTTGATCGTCACGGCTCACGTCACGAGAGCCTCGCGAGGTTTGCACTGCCTTGATTTCTCCGCTCCTTGCGAGGCAGCCTGGTGAGGCTGCTCCCGAGGAGGTCTTGTGTCGTCCGCCTTGTGAGCCTTGGCCCTCGCGAGGGTCTTGAATGTCTTGTCGATGAAGATGGGCCGTACAGCCCTGCAGCATAGCCACGCCACGGGCCGCAGGCAGGCAAGTCTGGGGACCCCCATTCCCAAAATGCCCACGGTAGCCCCCGGGCTCAAGGTGCGCTCGGGCTTGGCTTCGAGGCAAAGCCAAAGGTCAAGCGTGGAGCGCCGCGGGCCCCAAAAGCCTGCAGCCTTGGTCGATGCGTGGTGGTTGATTGGACGTGGGTGTCTCCGCTTCCCCACGCTGCGTCGGCCACTGCTCCACTTGACAAGTCCCTGCGACATGCAAAGAAAACCATCATTACCTGTGATCGTGGGAGGCGCCGGTTGGCCTTCTTCCTCTATAAATGGGATGGGGGCAGAGCCCCCGTTGCCCATCTCTTTCTTGTTCGCTTGCTTCTTCCTCCTTGCTCCTCTCTTAGCAGCAATGGCACCATCGAAGAGGTTCTCCGCCACGGAGAAGGGCAAAGCCCCTCGGGAGGGGCCTGGCTCCCCGGCGCCCAAGCGCGGACGTAGCCGTCCCCGCAAGCGCGCCGCGACCCCCGCCGTGGCCCCCGGCTACCGCGGCGGCGCCTCTTCGCGTGGTGGGAGTCGCCCAAGTCGTGCAGCCCCGTCGATGAAGGAAGGCGCGCCATGGTCGCACGGCCTCCCCGGCTGTGCTTGCACTCAGCGGAGGTGCTGCCGGAGTTCGTCGTGTGGTCGGAGAACCCGGCCGACACCTGGCTTCAGCTCCCACGCTTCTTCGCCGGTGAGCTGCCGGCCACAGGCCCAGGCGGGCTCTGGCTGCAGGCGGATGGCTGCTGCAGCAAAGCTTCATGGGTCGCGGTCGAGGTCTCCGCCGCGGGCAACGCAACCCTGGCTCGCGGCTGGCAGACGTTTCCCCGCGCGCGCGTCCTGGGCAGGCGGTGCACCCTGCACTTCAAGTATGACGGCAACGTGACCCTCTACGTGAGGGTGTTCGGAGAAGACGGCCGCCGCATCGGGTGCTGCCCTGAGGACAATGACAGCGGCGAGGTGCTCGGCCTTGGCGACGGTCGTGACGAGGGTGAGGATGGCCTTGCCCTCGGGACTGGCCGCTGCTCGTCCAGCTACCGCGATTCTTCCTCCGGCGACAGCTCCAGCAGCGGCAGCTATGACCAGCCGCCACGCCGTCGCGCCCTCTTCGAGGGCGGCAGCGGGTCGTCTCGTCGCCGTGCCCCAATGAAGCGCGAGGAGGGGTCTGGCTGAGCCCAGGAGAGCGCCATGGGTCCATCCTCGCGAACTGCTGCAGGGGCACACGCCACTTTTGTTTTGTTCTTTCTTTTCTTCCTGCATTAAGAGAGAGACCAGTATGGGGCCCCACAGGGGCATGCAATAATCCATGATTTCCAAGCTGCTATGCTATGTTTATCGCTCCTGTGTCGTGTCGCAGTATCAATGTTTTATGTAGACGCGTAGAAATAACTTAGCTTGACGTGCTTAAAGTGGCTTCTGCCTCATGAGGCACGCATTTCCCAGTACCTGGCGAGGCTTCCTTGGCTTGGGAGGCGTCTAGGAACTGCAAAAATTTGTTAGGAGACTCTTATTCTTCCGAGCCCTGGTCGCAGGCGCCGCTGGCCACGACCCAGCGCTTCACATCACTATACCCGAGGGGCACGGATTGAGTGAGGTGCTCCAGTTTGCGAGCTCGAACGAGGTTGCCCGGCGAAAAACAGGAAAAACGCTCATGAGGGCACCTGTCCAGCCCCCTCACGAGGCATGCGAGAGAGAGTATAGGTCAAAACAGGGAACCGAAGGCAGAAACGGAGGCAAAAGGCGATGGAACCAAGCCGGCAAGGAACACCAGAAAGCCAACTTTCGTTAAAGAGGGGCAAGCCAACTACAGAAAGCAAATGAAAAGCCGCGTCCGACACCTAGTCTAGTCTTCTTGTCTTCTCACCAGCGCAGAGCTAAGTGCTGCCACTAGGACGTGGGAGGGAGTCCCCGAGGCCCGAGGGCGGCGCTCCTGAGACTCCAGGGCGTGTACAGCCCCACTCATTATTACGTGAGAGTGTCACGAGCGGAGACCTTCACAGGCACTGGGCCTTGCTTCACAGGCGCCGGGCCTTGCTTCATGGGTAGAACTTCCGGAGGTGCTGCATGTTCCAGGCGTTCTGAATGGGTACCCCCGTCCTGCGTCTCCAGGTGCGTGGCGCCAGGCCTGGAGACGTGGGCGACCCTAAACGGGCCCTCCCACATGGGTGAAAGCTTATGTAGCCCTTCCCTGGAGAGCACCCGCCTTAGGACGAGGTCACCCACCTCGAGCGTCCTAGAGCGGATGCTGCGGCAGTGATACCGTCGCAGCGCCTGCTGGTATCTTGCCGCTCGAAGCTTGGCTTCACAGCAGCGTTCCTCCCCCAGCACAAGGTCCATCCTTCGCATGGCGTCCTGCTGCGTCTCATCAAACGCCAGGACCCGCACGAAGCGATGCTTGACCTCGTGAGGGAGAACCGCTTCTGCTCCGTAGACGACGAAGAATGGGGTCTCGCCCGTTGGCTTGGTGGCGGTGGTGCGGATGGACCTCAACACGGAGAAGAGCTCGTCGTGCCAGCCCCTGCCGCACGCCTCGAGCTTCTTCTTGTAGGTCCTGGTCTTGAGGCCTCTCAGGACCTCCGCGTTGGCGCGTTCGGCTTGAGCATTGCTCCTGGGGTGTGCCACCGAAGCGTAGCAGATCTGCATTCCAAGGTTAGCACAATATGTCTTGAAGAGATTGCTAGTGAACTGTGAGCCGTTGTTGGTGATGATGCAATTGGGGACCCCGAACCGGTTCACGAGACCCTTGATGAACTTGACCGCGGATCCATCCGGGATTGTGCGGGCAGCTTCTACCTCCGCCCCACTTGGTGAACTTGTCGATGGGGACGTAGAGGTAGCGGTAGCTCCCAGGCGCTCGGGGGAACGGGCCTTAGATATCCAGCCCCCAGACCGCAAATGGCCACGAGAGCGGGATGGTCTGGAGACCCTGAGCCAGCTGATGGATCTGCTTGGCGTGGAATTGGGCAGGCCTCGCAGGACTTCACCAGCTCAGTCGCGTTGTTGAGCGCCGTAGGCCAGTAGAATCCGCTGCGGAACGCCTTGCCGACGAGGGTCCGTGACGACGAGTGGTGCCCGCAGTCTCCGCCGTGTATGTCAGCTAGCAGCTCTTTCCCCTGTTCACTGGAATACACGCAGGGAAACGTCATTTGGCCACTTCCTGTATAACTCACCGTCCTGGATGCAGTATGCTGTGGCCTATCGGGCCACACGCTCCGCATCCTCCTCTTTCTGTGGCAGCGTCCCTTGCATCAGGTATTCCTTGAACTCCTTGGTCTAGCACCCCTCCTGAGGCTCGAGCGCCAGGAGTAGGTGTGCTCCCGAGGTCGGGCCACAGGTCGGGGCTCCCGAAGCAGGTGGCTGAGGGAGCTCCTCCCGAGGCAGCGCCAGCCTCGAAAGCGGAGGTGCTGCCGATGGCTTGAAGAGCCGTTCCTCGAAGACGCCAGGCTCTTGGGGTAGTCGCTTGATGCTCTCTTGGCGATGTCATCGGCATCCTTGTTGGTGCCACGGGGCACGTGCTGCAATTCTATGCCCAGGAACTGCTTTTCTATCTTACGCACTTCCGCGAGATATGCCTCCATGTGCTCGTCCTTTGGCTCGTACACTTTGTTGGAGAAATTGACGAGGAGCTGTGAGTCGCCCCTAACGGTGAGGCGCTTCACCCCTAGAGCTGCGGCGGCCTTCAAGCCGGCTATGAGGCCTTCATATTCTGCGATGTTGTTGGAGACCTTCTCGCCCTGCTGAAAGCAAAGCTATACTGCGTAGTAGAGCTTGTCCTGAGTGGGCGAGATGAGTACCGCTCCAGCCCCCGCGCCCTGATGCGCGAAGGCGCCATCGAAGTACATGACCCAACCGTCTGGCGCCTCGCTTCCTGGTGAGGTGGACCGGTCTTCGCCTACTTCAAGTGCCGTGGCGTCCGTCCACTCTGCCACAAAGTCAGCGAGCGCGGCTCCCTTGATGACCCTGGTAGTGCTGAATTCTAACTGGAATGCTTGCAGCTCAATGTTCCACTCGGCGATCCTTCCAGCAAAGTTGGGGCTCCTGAGCACCCTCTCCAATGGGTAGGCTGAGACGACCTTGATGGGGTGGCCCTGGAAGTAGTGCCGCAGCTTGCGCGAGGCCACCAAGAGCGCGAGTAGGAGCTTCTGAGGCATGGGGTATCGCGCCCTCGCGTCCCGCAACACTGTGCTGACAAAATAGACCGGGTGTTCAATGAGGTCCGGTGCGTTGTTGAGGCTCGTGTCTTGTGAGAGTTGAGACATCTCCTGAGGTGGTGGGACTCCTGACGCCTGATCGCTTGCGGGAATCTCGGTGACGTCGTCCTGCCAAGCTTGGTCTTCTGTTGACGCCGCTAAGGCTCTGGCGGCGCCTCCCTGATCTTGCGTCATTTCAGCTGTAGCTCGGCGCAGCGCGCCCTTGGCTTGGTGCTCCTCCCGAACCGCCACCAGCGCTGCGCTGGCGGAGTATGAGGTAGCGCAAGGTAGAGCACTAGGGGCTCGAGAGGTCGTGGCGCCACCATCACCGGTGGGCTGGCAGGTATTTCTTGAGGTCTTGAAAAGCTCGGTCGGCCTCCGGAGTCCACTCGAATGGGCCCTTCTTCTTCATCAGCATGAAGAAGGGTAAGGTGCGCTCTCCTAGCTTGGAGATGAAGCGTCCCAACGCGGTTACCCGACCATCCAGCTTCTGCATTTCCTTAAGGGTCTGCGGTGGGCTCATGTCCTCAATGGCCTTGATCTTCTCTGGGTTCGCCTCGATCCCTCTGTGCGACACGAGGAAGCCCAACAGCTTGCCGGAAGGGACACCGAACACGCACTTCTCCAGGTTAAGCCGCAAGTTCACCTGGCGCAGGCTCGCGAAGGTCTCCTCCAGGTCTAGAATCAGGGTCCTTGCCTCCTGAGACTTCACCACAATGTCGTCAACGTAGGCCTCCGTGTTTCTCCCGAGCTGCCGCCCCAAGGCGATGTGCATCAGCCGCTGAAAGGTTGCACCCGTGTTGCACAGTCCGAAGGGCATGCAGGTGTAGCAGTACACCCCACACGGGGCCAGGAAGGCAGTCTTCTCCACATCTTCTACCGCCATCTTGATCTGGTGATACCCTGAGAACGCGTCCAGGAAGCACAGCAGGTCACACTCGACGGTGGAGTCGACGATCTGATCGATGCATGGGAGCGGGAACGGATCTTGGGGGCAGACCTTGCTGAGGTTGGTGAAGTCGACGCACATCCGCTCCTTTCCGCCTTTTTTCGGCACCACGACAGGGTTCGCCAACCATTCGGGGTACCGAACCTCGTGAATGGCACCCGCCGCCTCCAACTTGCGGGTCTCTTGGACGATGAAGGCCTGCTTCTCCATGGACTGCCGTCTCGCCCGCTGCTTCGCAGGGCGCACATTGGGGCATACCCTTAAATGATGCTGAATCACCTCTCTCGGGACTCCCACCACCTGATTGGGCTCCCATGCGAATATATCCTTGTTTGCGCGCAGGAACTGCACTAATGCTTCTCTTGGCTTGGGTCGAGGCCGGCGCCTATGGTAAAGGTGGCTCCTGAGGACCCGTCCTCGTTGATCGGCACCTACTTGGTTTCCGCGTTGTCTTGTGTGAACAATTGCTTCTTCTTAGTTGGTGCGGCTCCCTTGAGCTCGGAGGTGAACGCGTCGGCAGGCTGTGCTGCCGCAGTGGTCTTGATGGCGAGCTTGAGCGCCGCAAGGGCCTCCTTGGCGTTCCCCCTGATAGTGAGGACGCCTTTGCTCCCAGGCATCTTCATGAGGTTGTAGGCCGGATGAGTCGCCGCCATGAACTGGGCCAGAGCTGGGTACCCGAGAATGGCGTTGTACGGGAGGCCGATGCAGGCGATGTCGAAGTCTTCCAGCTTAGTGCGGTAGTTGTCATGCGTGCCGAAGGTGACGGGGAGGGGGATCTGCCCCAGGGAGCGGGCGGTGCCGCCACCGACCCCTGGGAAAGGCTTGCTGAGGCTGAGCCGCTCGAACGGCACATGAAGAAGGCTGAAGGCCGCCACGGAAAGCAAGTTGAGGCCGGCACCGCCATCGATGAGGGTCTTGGTAACGGCCACGTTGCAGATGGTGGGCGTGCAGAGCATCGGAAGCATGCCTAAGCCGGCGGTGGTGATGGGGTGGTCCTCTGAGCTGAAGGTGAGGTCGGCCTCGGGCGCAGCCCAACCCGGTGGAGCCCCCGAGCGCTTGGAAGCGACACCGATCTGGCGGAGGAATGACTTGATGTGGCGATCCGAAGGCGGTGCTTGAGAGCCGCCAAGCAGGGCCGCGACCGCGTGGTGTGCCGGTGCCACGTAGCGCGCAGTGACGAGGTCGTGGAGTTCCTCCCAGGATGCCACCGTGGATGTTGAGCAGCCAGGCGTGTGGTGCACCGGCGATGGCCATGGGGAGCCAGTTGGCCATGACCTTGTCGTCGCCCTCGGCCTCGAGGACGGCCTCCTCGTACGCCAGCAGGAAAGCCGACGGGTCCGCCACACCGTCGTAGCGCGGCGGCATCTCCGGCTTGTACTTGGGCGGCCAACGCACCTGCCGCAGGGCGGGGGCCAGGGCTCGGAGCCCCCTGGCCCCGCTGTCGGTGCCGGCCGTCGGAGTCGGTAGCGGGGCACCCGCCATGGGGGCGAAGTGCGGTGGCGGTGGAGCGTAGGTTGGCGGAGAGGAGCTACGGCGCACCCCTACCTGGCGCGCCAAATGTCGGATCTCGGGTTCCGGAAAAACCCTCAAGGTTCGAACACTGGGGTGCGCGCGGAGATTTCCTCCCTACGGATCTACGCCCTGGCTCGCTAAGATCTCGCGGACGAACTCGACGAACTCACAACACAAAGACACAAGATTTATACTGGTTCGGGCCACCGTTGTAGTGTAATACCCTACTCCAGTGTGGTGGTGGTGGATTGCCTCTTGGGCTGATGACGAACAGTACAAGGGGAAGAACAGCCTCCTGAGGTTGAGGTGTTCTTGTGCTCTGCGAGCTTGTGGATGTGAGGATGAGAGGTCCAATCCCCTGGATCCGATGCCTCTATTGTGGTGGCTAGTTCTACTTATATAGGCCCTGGTCCTCTCCCCAAATATTGAGTGAGAAGGGAGCCAACAACGGCCAAAGTGGACAGCTAGTACAGCTTATCCTGACAAAAGTGGTCTTCGCCTGCAAAAGGCTCTCGTAATGACGCCGTATTGGGCTCCACGGTGACCTCCGTCCTGCCGTCCTGCTGGTCTTGGTCTTGTTGCATTGATATGGAAACCTTTGCTTGATGCCTCAGTACTCCGCGCCTGCGCTTGCCTCCTTAGCACCAAAGAGGAAATAAGGACGCTGCGCGCGCTGGCGCCCGCCTGGCGCCCGCCTGATCTTGATCGTCATGGCTCACGTCACGAAAGCCTCGCGAGGTTTGCACTGCCTTGATTTCTCCGCTCCTCGCGAGGTAGCCTAGTGAGGCCGCTCCCAAGGAGGTCTTGTGTCGTCCGCCTCGCGAGGCTTGGCCCCTCGCGAGGGTCTTGAATGCGTTGTCAACGAAGATGGGACGTACTACAGCACAGCCACGCCGCGGGCCGCAGGCAGGCAAGTCTGGGGACCCCCGTTCCCAGAATGCCGACAAAAGTTACTAACCTACCCGTATTGAGAGAAGTGCAAATTGGGCCGATGGATTGTCCGTGTAAGGGGTTGACAGTCATTTCCATCTCCCAAACACTTGGCTTCGGGCAGCCGACGTGGGAGTGGACATTTTGCCGCTTCTTTCGAATTTTGGGACAATAAGCATCCACGTTTACCTTGGCAACTAAATTCGAATCCATTTTGTATTCCTATACGAATCTTTATAAATCATTCTTTGTGTTTTTATATATCTTCAAAAGCACGACAAAGATGTATTCTGCTGTCATATATGAATATGATTTACAAATGCCGATACTCGAATTCAGAAGCTAGAATCCAGTTTAAGGTGAATTCGAATATTTGGAACACTTTATGTCCAACTCAAATGTCACACGCAGCATAATGTGTACTCCCATTTAGATATGTACACAAGCGATGTATGAAGATTCAAATACGAGTCAATCAACCAAGAATGTACAAAACTAACAGACATATAAACTAACATACATAAGCCAGGCCGCTGTATTTTTTTTGCTAGAAGAGCATCCTTTTTTCAGCGAAGCTAGTACAACATCTTGGCCCTTTCCGATGTGTTCCACTTATGGTCCATCTATACTTCTATTATTGCTGAATGCACATTCAGCCCGATTGGCATATTTGTAGGTCTGGCACAGCAATCGAAACAAAAAGTCTCCGAGTCTTATCAATTAATACAGACTTGTTCTCAAATAAAATTACAAACCAAAAACCAAAAAACAATTATTACATGATCTCTAAAACAAATGGTTTGATCGATTACATCAACAAACAACACAAAGGTTATTCAACGATGGAAAGAACATTTCACCTATGATTTACCAAGTGGGAATTTAATTTCCTTTTTTCCTTCAGGACCTTAACAATGCGGTTAGTCTTAGCTTGCTTCATTTTGAAATCCACCAAATATTTAATGGTTGTCTTGAGTACTTCTTGTGATTGTGTTGTTTGCTTCCTCAACATGTCAACTTCATCTCTAAGTTCAGAAGCAGAATCTCTTTCTACCACTAGTTTAGCGTCTAGAGCATCAGCAGTTGACAATTCATGATGCACGATTGGGCCGGTGCCACTGCTGTGGGATGATACAACGTCCATGGGGACCTCGCTCTTTGATCTTGGGCTAACCTGTTTTGCCATTCAAGTTTTGATTGGATTCCAAAAGGTTGAAGTTAGCAAAACATCTCAACTGGGAGTTATAACAGCAAACCAGTTAAACAAACAAGGAATTAAAGAGTTTCAATTGGATGCTGAAAAGTAGTTATTAACATCATTGTAAACGGTTGTTGCAGCAGCAAAGCAGTTAAACAAACAAGTTTTGCAAAAGGTACCTGTTGTGGCATTGGAGTTTCTCTTGGATCCTGAAAAGTTGAGTAGCCAGTAACGTGATTAGAGCAACCGCTTGCAGTAGCAAAGCAGTTAAACAAACAAGTTTTGCAAAAGGAAACTGTTGTGGCATTGGAGTTTCTCTTGGATCCTGAAAAGTTGAGTAGTTAGTAACTTGATTAGAGCAACAAGTTACATCAGCAAACCTGTTACTCAAATATATTTTTGAAAATGTACCTGCTGTGCAATTGGACTTCCAATTTGATCCTGAAAACTTGAAGTTGGTAAGATGATTATAGCAACAAGTTACAGCAGCAAACCAGGTAAACAAGGAAGTTTCTGAAAACACACATGTTGTGCCAACGGAGTTTCAGTTGGATCCTGCAAACTTGAATGCTAGCAATCAATAAATAAAGTTTTGCAAGAGCCATAAGAAACTAACATCAAACTAGTAAAACTAACTAGTTTTGGCAACATATTTAATTACACATGAACTAGTAAAACTAACAAGTTCTTGGCAACGTATTAAAGTAACAAGTCGGTACCGTTTACCAGCAACACAGACATCTGTAAAAAAATTTTGATGCAAGCAAAATGATTCCAACACATATATAAGTTAAAAAGATGGTGTGCCTCATATAAACCTGACAATTGTCTATCTATGAACATGCAAACGTTACTAGTGCAACAAGTGATAACAGCAAACCATTTAAACAAACAGGGTATCAGAACGTAAATTACACGTGAATTCTGCTGCACCCTAGAAGTACATATGACTAGCTATCTACATGCTTAAGTAGCTATTTAAGTTCAGGTAAATAGGTAATTCTTAACAGTAAGTATCAAACACATAGATAGGCGCAGTGTATAATAGGATTAACAGGCTATGGCATTATGTAATCAGTAGCAAACTAAATTAAGCCAAGCAACGTAATTGAACAATTTTGCAATAAATGGCTAACTAAAATTCCGAGAAGCAGGTAACTGAACTTACGCTAGCTCTTTGTACAGGCACACTGCAACTTCTTTTTCGCTTACAAGGTTCTACGAAGGAGTCCATGTCATCAATTGCTTGGATACGTAGTCCCAATACTTCTTTCTTCCCACACTGCATTGGTAAGTCGAATGGTTAATCTGGTAAGATGGTGCGTCCTTGATATGTTATATGAGGACGTGTAGTCAGACTAGTTGTAGCCACACACATCACACTGGCTTTTACTTTATATTTCATGCGATTACATTTGATGTATCGAGATCTAAGCAATCTACAATAGGATGAAAAGACTGGCATCCTTCACATTATTGGCGAACTCAGTTCATAGAAACAAGCAATTCAACCATTCTGTGGGTAAATCAAAAGCGCCACTGGAATATTTTTCACTACCCCTATCTTACACGCAAAAAGGGGCGACGCCACCATAGGGGCTGGTATGGGCGGCCGCCTCGGGTGGCTCGAAAGTGTGCACCTAGTTTGAGTCGTCCAGGTTGGCCCAGGCTAGTTTTATTCGTCCCAACGCACAAGCAGGCAATGTAAAAAATGAAGAAAAATGTTTCAATTTGGATAGGCCAATAACATAAGTGCAAGGCAGGCCCTATAGCAGGCTCACGGCCCAAACGAGCGCCTCCCATATCGATCGACGGCAGGAAAAATCCCAATTCGTTCGCTCCAGCCTCCAGTCTGGTTCGCTCCTAACCTAGCCGCCGCTGGACAGACCGACACAGCACTTCCTCACACCCTCGTTGGAGGGCGGTCGCCGGGCTTCAAGCGAATGGAAGGACAAGAAGATGAAGATCCAACCCTGGGTGTAGCCTGCGTGGGAGGCAGCGGCGGCAACACGGGCATGGCATCGAGCTTGCGCAAACGGACAGTCGCAGCTTGCAAGAGTAGCATGCGCAACGAGTAGGTACATCACATCCCTGATTATACAATTTCTGGCCAATAGTTAAACCTGACGGTGTTGTAAAACTGCTTGTATGTAGGGAATCTATGAGAAAATGAAACCAATTCACTGGTGCGCGTCGGTCCTAAACAAACGGTTTAAAACCCCTTTCCGCGACGGCATTCGGAACCATCGCCAAGTGAGTGTGGGCGATAGGGGGGTCCTTCCAACACGACCCAGAAACCTTCGGGGATAGGGCCCCTACAGTACTCCTACTCATTTCTGCTCGCATTGCCATCGCAGTCGGTATTCTGTGGTGCTACGTTTACGATGCGCGTCCCATCACAAATGGTTCACTATTACAGAACGTGTATGATGCGCGGCCTATCACAAACGGTTCACCATTAACAAGATTAGCTAATCGTCGTACGAGTGTCGGACAGGATTACGAAACGTCGGACCGTCGTAACATCGTCATACACAACAACTATCGCACACACTATTCTGTGGTGCAACATTTACGATGCATACTTCATTAGAAACAGTTCATGGTTGCGAATCGTGTACGATAAGGCAACTAACACAAACGTTTAGTTTGCCTGCACCGTTTGTGATATTGTCTGACATCGCACACGCTTTGCAAATGGCAACTGTGTGCATGCTTGCACATGTTTCCTCTTTGTTAATCATCTCGGTTTATGGTGCATATCGCAAACGTTTGTGTTTTACCACCCGTGTGTGCCGTAACAACCTGGAGAGCGTAATTTCACCATAATTTAATTGTTGCTTTTCCAAATTGTACTAGATTTGGATTTGAATTTGAATGTATGCTACAGCTTTATTCATATCCATCAGGTTCAAACAACCAATGCATTATTCGATTCATTGGTACATATGTTCAAGAATTACATAAGAACCAAATAAAGAATGATGAACCATAGTTGTATACTTGTACTATTAAAGACGGTAAAGAAAGAGGCGAAATATATTCTGGTTGCTGAACAAGGTGAAGCGGAATGCCCATATTGTGCCCTCCTCCATGCAGAAGGCACGCACAACTCTAGGCCAACCCCTTGTGATGGCCGACCGCCCATCCTTCATGATCTTCATGAAAACATCTAGATAATCATCGTGTTCTAGTAGAAATACTTTAACCTTTGCACGCCCACCAATCATGTAGTTTGAGAGGTAATCTTGAGTAAACTGCTTTGGCAACCACTTCAAAGGAAAAACATTCAGACATTTCATCTAACACAACTCATTATGGGTAGTAAAAAGAAGGCTGCAGAGTTCTTACTTACCATCCTGCAGTTTGCTGTTGTCTTGGATAAAGTGTAAACAAATAGTTTAATTGCCATCTTTGGACCCATTTTACTAACCATCTTTATCAGCTTCCTCACTTGATGCTGGTTCATCGATATCTCATTGCCCCATACGCAGAAAGGGTTGAAACGCGGATCTTTACCAATGACATATGTACCTAAAAGTACCAAGTTAATATCAGAAGCTAAACAGCAACTGCACAATGATGTAGTACAACACTCTTTTATAATATGTCTATATACATCCGTATGTGGTAGTCCATTTGAAATTTCTAAAAAGGCAAATATTTAGGAACGAAGGGAGTATCTTATGACATCCAATATACTCACATATTAGATGAATTAACATCTTATATTATGGGCCAGAAGGAGTTTAGTTCGTTCTTACCAATTATCGGCTGATTAACTGCTGCTATATCCATGGGTTACAGTTAGTTTGAGCTAGTTCGGGCTCGAATAGCCCTAAAGTATATCTAAACATGAGGGCTAGTTTGAGCTAGCTGAATCTATAACCCACCCAAAAAAACTATCCAACCCAAGAGGTGCTAAATGGAGCTAGTTCTCCTAGTGCATTTATTGTCAATCTAACCCTGCCATCCAAACAACTCTTTGGATGGAGTTAGTTCAGGGTTACTAATGAGCTAGAAACTAACTCTAACCTCTAGCTAAGTTGAGTATCCAAACAGGGATGTGTTGTTGCTGTTGTTGCTGCTGCTCTTCTACGTATATGTAGACATCATTAGAACATTAATGTAAAACTCTTCCTTGTTGCTATGTAGCCTAGGATTGCATATTTAGACACTAAGTACAGTGCATGTTGCTATGTAGCCTCAGATATATTACATATGGCCCTAGTTAACCTAACGAAAAATGGGTTGCAGATATATTCAGTTAAAAGTCTGATTCACCGATTAGTCCCTTATCAGCCGCCGGCCTATATGGTACCAGCTACCGATATCCTGAAAAGTGAGCAGATATAAGCCATGAGATGAAACTAACCTCGATGGAAAACAGTAGTCGTTCCCAAAATTGTCCTGTGTAGGTACATCGAGAAGCATGTTAAGCACAACAGGTTAAACATCAACCAAAATTATACATGGCAGACAAAATAATCTCCAAAAGATAGCTTCAGTGTGCAAGTTTAAGCATGCTAGTAAAGCAAAACAAGTGTAAAGGTGTGCTAACTGCAACAGGCCTAACATTTAAAACCAAGAAAACATAGTCATTCAAACTGGTATTGTGCCGGTCTAAGTACACTGGTTATGGTTAAATAAAAATGGAAAGGCGTGTTAACTACAAGATGCAGCAACCAAGTGTAGTCATTCATAGTGGTATTGTTGAAACTGGTACTGATGAAATTGAACTGCACAGTTCATACTTGCACATATAGAACATCACGTTGTGAATAGCTGGAATAAACAAGGCATACTACAAACAACTAAAGATAGAATTTGAAACTGAACATATGCTAACTACAAACAACGGAGCAATAAAAAAACTTTAAAAGAGGCATATGCTAGCTATAACAGGCTTAACAGCAAGCAAATATATGCATTCCTATCGGTATATTTAAAATTGGATTGATAAAATGTACTGCACAGTAAATAATTGCACATATAGAGCATCACATTGTGAACAAGTGAAATAAACAAATCATGGGTTTCCTCAGTTGTCACAGATGTGCTCGTTCCCGTGGGAGGAGCACAGGCCCTAGATGCGCTCCATGTTATCGCAGATGGGCTCCTTCCCCTTGGAAGAGCACGGCTGTAGGGTGCCCTCCCTGATGTCGCAGACAAGCAATTTCCCCTTGGACGAGCAGATGGGCTCTTTCCCCTTGGAAGAGCCGGAGAGGGTGCCCTCCTCGTGGTCGCCGTTGATGAGGTCTGACTTGGAAGCTGTGGATCCCAAGCCCACATCGCAGAACATGTCCTTCAGAAATGACAAAAGGGGCTCGATGGCGATGTAGAATGGCAAATTGTTGACAGCGAGCCAGAGGAGATCAGCGGCGGGGCCATGGATGAGTTCGACGGCGGTTGAACCCGAGGGGTTGGGGGTGGGCCACTTAATCTGTGACACAGCCCGCATCAGGCCGTCGCTGTCGATGACCTCAATGTCGTCCCCGGTGGCCGAGACATGCCCGCATACTCTAGCCCACTTCTTGAGTGCCTGCCGCCAGTAATGGTCGTCAGCTTCCTCGGCGACGTCGGGCGAAGAGACCGCTATACACTATTTTGGGCCAGTCGCTCCTCGAGCTCCACGGGAAGCGTAGCCGGGCTTAGGCTGCGACGCTCTAGAGTGGGGAATGGGGATGGAGATGGGGATCTGTGGGAAAGGGGGCGTTTGGCAGGCGTCATCTAAGAAACTCAGGGCGGCCTGGGTATGGAGATCGGTGGGTAAGCTGCACGGGTAAACTGACAGATGTTGACAATGGAGGCCTTGCGACAGCGGCGGCAGGGACCTTGCTAGGGTTTCGAGCGAGGGAGGGTGTGTGTGTGTGTGCGCACACCCGAGGAGGTATTGGTGGGTGGGTGTGTGGAGGGGGGTGTTTGAGGAAATGGCGCGGGTACTGAAAATTTTACTACGTAGGAGTCAAACGCGGGAGTGAAATGCCGGGCTATTGAAAATTTTGATGATAGTGCATCGCACACGGTCCGGAGATAACAACCGTGTGTTATGAAACAGAAAAACCCTTGAGTTGGGCAGATATTTTCTAGGGATGCAGGCGGGATTGGGAACAAGAAACATCGCACACGGTCCAGAGATAACAACCATGTGTTATGAAACAGAAAAATCCTCGAGGCGGGTAGATATTTTCTAGGGATGCAGGCAGGATTGGGAACAAAGAAACATCGCTCACGGTCCGGAGATAACAACCGTGTGTTATGAAACAGAAAAACCCTCGAGGCGGGCAGATATTTTTGAGAGGGGGAGCCTCGTGGACCCCAATGTACTGTGTGGATGTGTGCGTGATAGGTGCACTGCGCGTGGCACACGGTTAGCTTGAGTGAACCATTTCTGTTGCGTCATCCGACTTGTCTAATGTTCATAAATTTGGCGAAAAATGACGCGGGAGAGGGTCAGAACACGAACACACTTGCATGTGGACAAACTTTACGTATCAAAAGGGTGGTTTGGTTTTCAAATACCAAATGCCACTTCGATGTGGCACCTCTCTCGCAAAGCACACGGTATTGCTTGCCCCCACCCCCCTCATGTCGGCACGAAGGGAATCCTTAGCTATGAATGCATGCCCCCTCCACCCCAACCGAGGTTCACCTAGCAAAGTGCGAAGTAGCTAGCAGCCCCCCTCCTCCCTCGTGCCGGCACGAAGGGAATCCTAAGCTATGAATGCATGGCCCCCTCCCCAACCGAGGTTCATTCAAGTAGCAAAGTGCAAAGTAGCTAGTAGCCCCCCTCCCTCGTGTCGGCACGAAGGGAATCCTAAGCTATGAATGCATGCCCCCCAACCGTGGTTCACCCTAGCAAAGTGCGAAGTAGCTAGCAGCCCCCCTCCCTTGTGTTGGCACGAAGGGAATCCTAAGCTATGAATGCATGCCCCCCCAACCGAGGTTCATCCTAGCAAAGTGCAAAGTAGCTAGCAGCCCCCTCCCTCGTGTCGGCACGAAGGGAATCCTAAGCTATGAATGCATGCCCCCCAACTGAGGTTCACCTAGCAAAGTGCGAAGTAGCTAGCAGCCCCCCTCCCTCGTGTCGGCATGAAGGGATACCTAAGCTATGAATGCATGCCCCCCAACCGAGGTTCACCTAGCAAAGTGCGAAGTAGCTAGCAGCCCCCTACCTCGTGTCGGCACGAAGGGAATCCTAAGCTATGAATGCATGCCCTCCCCCCCCCAACCGAGGTTCACCCTAGCAAAGTGTGAAGTAGCTAGCAGCCACCCCTCCCTCGTGTCGGCACGAAGGGAATCGAGGTTCACCTAGCAAAGTGCGAAGTAGCTAGCTGCCCCCACCCCCCCTCATGTCGCCACGAAGGGAATCCTAAGCTATGAATGCATGCCACCCCCCCCAACCAAGGTTCACCTAGCAAAGTGCGAAGTAGCAATCCCCCCCCCACACACACACACTTTCAGTCGGCGGGCCAGAGAGGCATATATCTCACAAAGATGGATCATAAAACGGACCAAGAATAATACACCTTGGTCGTACAACCTCTCTCTTGTTGTTGCTCAAAGTGATGTCCGTCCATGCGACCCCGGAGATGGGCTAGCTCGCCAATAATCATGCAAGTAGCTAGTCCCCGAAGACAACCACTACATGCGTGTGGCCCAAACATATGTATGGAGAGGTGTGTTTTTTAGTAACAATGGAACAACTTTGATGTGGCACCATGATTTTGAACTAGAAATCCCCACACTGAGTGAGGGTTAGGTTGATGATGCATATGTATGTTACACCACACTTCAAGCCAACGACGGGGATTCATGCATGCATGCGTGCATAGTATATGCGCTCAAACTTAATTAGGTCTGAATCTCACCATGACGTATACTACGATAACACGAACCAAATGAAGAATCTGCCATGGTAACCTATCTTGTTGTTGGTCAAGGTGATCATGGATGTCCATGCGGGCCCATGAATATATAGGCTTGTCGCCGATAACCACGCGAGGGAGTGTATCTTTCAAAGGCAACCACTACATGCATATGTATGGAGGTGATGCGTGCATGCATGTTTGAATACACAACATTGATGTGGCGCGTGTGTCAAAAATCATACACTGGCTCCCCACACAGAGCGAGATCGGTTCATGATGTGTCGTTGTACTTGCCACTTCGACTCGATGGGACGGATGCATGCGTACACATGCATGTGTGTGCTCAAACTGTATCATGCATGTCATCCCAGAGCAAAAATAATAATCCCCTCCTAAGTCAAATTAACCTCTCTTGTTGTCAGGCAAAAAGTAGTGATGGACCAAGCGGGCCCACAGATGGAAAGCATCGATATCGCTGATAACCGCTTAAGTGGGTGCGAGAGGACAACCACCACCGCTTTGCATGTGGGCCAAACATATATATGTTGAATACCCATAATGCACAACTTTGATGTGCCACATGCCTCAAAAACCGTAAACCATGCACCCACACAGAGTGATGTTCATATCAAGCGTACAACATATGATGGTCCCCTTCCCCCCTCTTCACCACATACTAATTATATGCTCCTGTCGTAATATATGTACAACCCAAAAGAATCCTCATCGATGGTGAAATTAATTAGCCTCTCCTGATGTAGGTCAAAGTGATGCATGCATGCATCGATGATGGCCTCGTGGGCCCATAGATGGAAGCGTCACACGCGAGTGTCCTAGCTAGGATATGCATGTGGCCCAAAAAGGTGTTGTGTGAAGTTTGAATAACCAATTTGACAATTTTGATGTGGCACGTGCCTCGGTAACCAAAAAGTCCCGACACTGAGTGAGGTGTACTTGTTCACGGACGCGTACGTATAGTATATATGCTAGTCCCCTCCCACCTCTTCGACGCGTACTATATACCACCATAACACAAACAAAAAAGATTCTACCTTGCTGGTCAAATTAACCTCACTGCCGGCTGTTCGTCAAAGTGATGGACGACGACCTCGTGGGCCCACAGAAAGCGTCACATGCGAGTATCGAGTGTCGTGTAGGACAACCATCGACTGCATGTGGCTAAAACATTTATGTATGAAAGGGTTGTTTAATGTTTTAAATAATGATTTCACGACAATGATGTGGCACCGGCCTGCCTAACAAAACGTCCAACCCACACGGTGGCTCACAATTCGTAGTGTACTGCGAGCCACCCGCCACCCCCAGACGCACACACCCACACACAGACCGCGAATCCACCGCAACTACGATGCATGTTAAATTAATTATCCCGCAGTGAACATACATGTTACCAAAGGAGGGACGTTTCAATTTCAAAAATATTACAGAGATCATTAAGACGTTTTAGTACATTGATTGATTTTCTACGGGTATAATATGCAAAAATCAAATTTGAGCTACATGCACACGTGATAGTGCACCTAAATGGATTGCAAAAACACATGTGTCTCACTGGGTGCATGTTTACTCCCCATTCAACAAATTTCAAACATTGAGAATCTTGATTTTTAAATTCTAGTACATCCAAAACTTATTTGAAGTTCGTGAAACTTATCGTATTGTCATATGGACACCAATACAAAGTGGCATTGTACTTTTTTTTTGTCAAATTTGAGACCAGTTTTGATATAATCTTTATCTAATTACATACGGGAGATTATTAATAATTGGGAACCAATATCCCAAACGGATTATTTATTCGAACCGTGAGTGTTAGACCAACAATGGATACGTGCCATGCTTCGGTTAAGCAATAAAGTGGCAGCATTAATCATCTAAATAGAAAAACAATATACATGCCACCGCACGACCCGTGTGGCGTGAGTTGACGGGATGCATGCGAGCAGTCCACCGCGCAGGCAGACGGGGAGGCGTGCGTGCAGGTGTGTGAATTGACGGAGGCGTGCTCGCTGCGCAGTGTCATCAATAGGCGTGCGAGTAGCTATGTGAAACGTTGGTAGGCATGCCAGCAGTCCGGTGCGCACGCTCATCGGGAGGCAAGCCAACGGTTTGACCACCGCCCTCCTCTCTCCCACAACTCCCACTACTCCATATTAATGGTGCGCCCGAGCGGCCGCACCCCCATCCTCGCTACGCACACACAATCCTCTCTTTCCGCTTGCATCCTCGACGCCGCTCTCAGTCCTCAAAGCCGTCAGTGTATGAGGATGCCGCCCAAGCGCCCCATCGGAGGGAGTGGCGACGCCGGGGCTGCTAAAACACCGGAGCACGGCGTGGAGATGGAGACAGAGGTTGCCGTCACCGCCGGCGAGTTATCGCTGCACCCTGACGTCGTCGACGACATCGAGCTTCCACAGCCGCAGGCGGAGTTCCACACCGACTCCGACGACCACTCCGGCGACGACTCGGACGATGACGGATAGTTGGTTAGTCATCTATACCCATTTATGTGTCAAATAGATCATAGGGTTTCTCTGGTTACTCCTGCCTCCCCCTTTTTGGAATAGAAATCATGTGGTTATGTTCTCCCAATCCATGAAATCTGAGTAAGTTTCGTTAGATCCGTGTAGTGTACTGATTGTTTGAATGGTACAGGTGATAAGTGATTAGTTGTTTCATCTGTGCAAATGATTTCTGCTAGTAATCCGACTAGGGTTAGTGTTCATGCTAATAATTCTTAGGCAGGACTTGACAATTGATTTTGAATGACCTACATATGTTTGTGCCATTATTTTCTTCAAGATTGGTCTGTACATAGACGAGTATGCTTAAAATCGAACCATAATCTCAGGATATGTATAAATAAATAGCCATAAATTCCTAATCCTACTTCATGGCATGTAATCAGTGATTTGATGCCAAATTTGTTTTACTATTTGTATAGGTGCTGTCTGACGACGTGGACAGCGAGGATGAAGATGACCAGAGGAGGTACAAGAGGCGAATCCTGAGGGAGCTTTATGCGGGAATGCATAACAGGCATATTAGGACCTGGAACGACGGCTATGGATGCCCATTTTGCAACCACAAGCTTCATGACGCGTATCTAAGTGTTCTGGTGCATGCAAGAGGACGGGCCATTGGCTCCTTCAAGCAGAAGTATTCGCGCAGGGTGGCGCACGGCGCATACGCCGAGTACCTGGAGACGCTTCAGGATCATGTCGGCCGCATGTGAGATGAGATGTGGGATGGATCGAACTATGTACGCTTGAGTATGCTTAATGACGGTTGAACTATGTACTTATCGTTGAACTAGGCTTATGTACGTGTACGCTTATTATCTATGTCTGAGTATGTTAAATATTTGGTCAAAATTTGGTAAAAATTTCAAAGGAGGACCAATAAACCAGGATACGGAGGTAGTACGTCAATCACACATGGTTCCCAAAATTGAAACCGTGTGCAATGGCTTTCATTTTGCCTGTTGCGTCAATCACACACGGTTCGCTCTAGCAAACCGTCGCCCCAAAATTCTTTGTGGGACAAAAAACTCTCACCACCCAATTCAAAAAAGAAAAAAGAAAACCTCACCATCCCCACGTCACAAAAACCCTCACCCCGCCTGTCACCCCCTCCGGTACGGTCCCCATTCACACCTGCACAAGCTCCTCCGCGTCTATGTCATGGCACCGCCTATCGCGGCGGTAAACACTTAGCTCGACGCCTGCCGCCGCCGCCAGGCTGCCGGCAAAGCCCATCACATTTCGCCACTTCCGCTTGCCGCCGCCTATCGCCATCGACTTTCTCGACGCTGCTCGCGGTCGACCCAGCTCCGCTCGGTTGGGGAATCTGCCGTACTGATGGTTCTTTCTCATGGACGATGAGGTAACTAGTTTAACGAGATATTATCTCACCTCTTATCCCAATTCATCTGCCTCCTTTAATCACCCGGCGGAAATCGTTGTGAATTCATTTTTATTTGAGCTGATTTGAGGGTTTTCTTTCATTCATAGAATGTACAGTGCACCGACACTTCAGGACTTTGCGTCCACCGCCAGAGATTCCATCTCATCGTACGAGATAACTTGAGGATGCGCGCGGTATGTTCAATCTCACCCTAAATTGGTTGGCATGGCCTACTTTCCTGAACATATTAAATATTGCTACATTTGGATAAAAGGTGCCACATGCACCATATACGTCAAAGGGGATTTTCCCCCTCTTCTTTCTATATTAGGCAAATTAATGATGTATTGTTCTTTCGATTACTCTCATTTTTCCATGACATCATGTTTACCCTATCTGTTTAATTATAGATGTTTGTCCTTTGATTTCAACTGCTGTACAGTTCTTTCAATTTGGGCCCATATTTGCATGTTACCATATTTTCTTTAGCAATCCTACCATTTTTTGCAGAACATCCCTTGCTATGCAACAGATTATGTAGTGCACAATTTTTCCCTTTACATACATCAAGGCTCCACGAATGTCATACTGCACACAAACCATGGATTTACAATCGTTACTACTGTAAGACTTGATGAACATGGTGACTCCTATTTTGGCACTGGCTTTTGGAATGAAATTGCAACATTTTATGTACTGAAAGCTGGCACTAAAATTGCACTGTACATAGAAGGGCCTGGTCATGAGATATATGCTAACTTCCCCGACAAAATCATCCGTCCAGACTTTGTTCGAAGTAAGTTTTCTTTTCAACTATCTACATATGTTGACGTACCCAGCAATGTCAAATGAATTGTGTAGTATTTAAGCAACCAATTGTTATTCCCTTTTCTTACTATATTCCTACCTAATAACTTCTAGCTACCAATACACTTTTCTATTGCCCAGTTTTAACTAAATATTCCATGTACTCCCATTTCTATCAGAAAGCGTCGCTGACAAGGAGACTCCAGAGGTGGAGAACGGGGCTGCCATCAAGCGGAGGCGGGGCGAGCTAGAACCGCAAGCGACTCCAGCAGGCCTAGACTTAATCAGCAGCCTCCCTGATGATATGTTGAGAGTCATCATCTCCTTCCTCCCAATCAAATATGGGGCGCGGACAACCCTCCTTTCCCGGCGGTGATGCCCCCTAAGGAACTCCATCCCTCTCAACCTCATTGACACCCACGAGCTCTGCCATGGCTATCGCATAAGCTTGGATGCGTTCTCCAAGATCCTCGACAGTCACCTTGGCCCAACCAAAGGCCTTAGAATGGGCAAGTTCCATTCCAACGGCAAGGACCTAGCCAAGCTTGACGACTGGTTCCAATCCCCCGCCCTAGATCAGCATGAGGAGCTCACTTTTGATGATGGGCATATGCGGTCACTGCCAACGTCCGCACTCCGCCTCACGCCCACGCTGCGTGTCGCCAAGTTCAGGAACTGCCATCCCCCCTTAATAACGCGCCCGCTCTAATTCTACCACGACTGAAGCACCTCGAGCTCGTCACCATCTGCCTCTCAAAGGGTGACATGGAGCGCCTGCTCCGTGGCTGCACTGCACTCGAGTACCTTCGTCTTCAGGCGATCAATGGGTTGAGTACCTTCCACATCACCTCCATGACTGTCCGGACTATTTATGTGTGTTGCTGGTGCGACAGGAAGACATCACAAAAGGTGGACCATGATATGGTCATCCAGGACACACCTGCACTTGAGAGATTACTTGTAGTTGATCAAGAAGGTCCAACAAGAATCAATGTCACTTCTACGCCGAAATTGACAGTGGTGTGCTACTCGTCTGACAAATACTCCGAACTTGTTATTGGATCCACACCCGTTCTGGTACAACAGCCACCTTCTACCTCTCCTTCTACAAATTAATATTATTTCTAATTTTGAATATGTTTTTTCATCTATCATTCAGAAAATGATTCCGGCAAGCTTGACCCCGAAACTGCTCACAGTGAACGTCTTGGCACTAGAATCTATCGGGCCCGACCTGGAGCAAGTTTTCAGTTTCCTGAGATGCTTTTCCGTGCCTGGAGAAGCTATATATCGAGGTGATGTTGCTTTCCTGTTAAATGTTAACCATAAGGGAGTTCAATTTGTGACACCTTTTTCCAAGTTTACAATGACAATGTACTACGCTTTCTGAAGGTTCTTTTGGAGGATTTCAGTACATACATGCCCCCCATATTGGTTGCTTGATCTATATGGTTACAATCAATAAGCGTTTCTCCTTTGGATTCATCTGTACTAGTTTTCTTAGGGAACTTATCATCCACTCCAACCTCTTGTGAATAAGGCTATATTTTTCTAGAATGTAATCAAATGCCCATGTTAATCATGTCAGATCGAAGATGGCATGTTAGTGCATTTTACAAATCCTGCAAACCAAATAGCTAGGCCTGTAGTAATGTTCAAAACTGCATGTAGGCACTAACACGTTTTCTTCTTTTGCAGATAAGATTAGGCCCAGTGGTGGATAATGTGATACAACATAACAATCACGTCGAATGCCTAGATCTGCATCTCTCAGAAATTACTTTGAACTCCTACCGAGGGACCTTACCGGAGATTATATTCGCCAGGTTGTTTGTTCTCAGAGCAAGGGTGCTGACGGAAATGAGGTTTGCCCTACATTTATTTCGCAAAAATGAATGGTCTGTTGATCAGCGCCAGCGCCTGCGGTAGAATGGAGTAGGCTCCAAAAATGCTGAATTTCATTTTGGAACTTCAGATGACAGAGTAATCGGACGTCATCATGTCAACCCCATACATGACTTCTCAGTGGCTGACCCCTTTGCAAAAATTGTGAGGTTTCGAAGACAGACTTAGAAGCGGTGATATTAGTTTGAACCTCTCTGATATCCATGTTCAGCGCATCAGCACGAGTGTTTGCAGCTGATGAGCTGAATTTCATTTATAATATCAGTTTGAACCTTGTAATCTTCGAATTTGAGCCATATAACTCTTGAATTTGAACCTTGTAACATTTCGAGCTTTTGTGGTACAATCGTTGAAATGGCATCGTATGAGACTCGTATATTGCTAGCACTATTTTGACCTTAATATGCAATGGTCTTAGATTTTATTAACCATTCTCGAATCAGTTTACCTTGTCGATCTCACAGCACACAATCTGTATAGCTAACTCGACTGCGATCTTCGACATTATTGCACACAGTTGGTTTCTTCCACCGTGTGCACTGTAGAGCGCAGAATTAATTATCACACTCGAGTGTCCATCATCACCCTTCTGTGTAACTTTGACCTCATCACCCAAGGGTAAACTTATGACCGAAGTCATTCCACACACTTTGTTTTTACAAAGATTTTTTGCCAATAAACGTCCATGATTTATCCCTCTTCTAGCCGACGTGTGGCCAAACTAGCTAGGCGGGAAGCTTGCGCGGTAAACAGCGCGGTAGCATGGGAACAGGCTCACCGACTATACATTTTGCACCTCTTCGAGCCCACGCGTGCGGTACGGTGTTGCCAAGCATGCACCGGAATCCTCCGTTATGAACACCGTGACAAGACGTGACGATTACAGGCCGGCCGGCCCCCATTTATTACATCAGCCATTTAACCTACCCTTGTGTCTCTTCAACCTCTCGATCGCACCCCACCATTGCAAGAAGCACACCCACCACGAGAAATTCTTAGTGCGTATCCTGCGTGGCTCCAATGGCGCTCCTAGCAACTGTCGACGACGAGCAGCAGTTCACCATGCGTGCCGTGGTGGACACCCATAGAAGGTTCATGGACCTCTCGGTGGTGTACACCAACGATCCGGTCTGGGTGGAGCACTCCATCCACATCATGGAGCTGTTGCTTGCCGAGGAGAAGTACAAGGTGGTCGGGTTCGACCTCGAGTACACCCGCGCTCGTGCCGGGTCTTGTCCCAAGGGCGCTGTCGCCTAGATGTGCGTGCGCCACCATGTCCTCGTCTACCACTACTGCCTGGCCACAAGGCCTTGCGAGTGTTTCGCCAGGTTTGTCAACAGCCCCCACTACATGTTTTCTACGGTGGACATCACCAATGATGTAAAGGCGCTCGAGAGTTCGGGCATCGCCTGCCAGAATCTTGTCGACATCCAGGGCCAATACAAGATCTGGGCAAGCAAGGAGCATGAGAACGACTCACTGGATCACCTCGCCGAGGCCATCATCGACCCCTACTATAGAGACATGAAGGATTCGTGCAACAAGGACAAGCGTGCCTGGCACTCGGCCTGGATGGAGAAACTCGACAAAGCTCACGTCGTGTACGCGGCCAAGGAGGTGTACACGAGCTACGACATGTACAGGCGGATCGTTGACATCAGGAAGTTCCTCCTTCCCCAAAACGGCCAGGGATCCAGACGGAAGCAGAGCAATCGCAAGCGTCGTCACAACAATAAGTAGATGATTAGATCCTCGTTTCTCCTACTTTAGTATGCATGTAATTGCTTACTTTGGTGTGTGCAAATGTTATGTGTGTAGTCACTTGTGTAATTGTATGCTTAATTTGGTTATGCAATGCTGTCTTTTTAAATATATATGTTGAAGCTCTGTAGACAGATCGTAGATGGTGTGCGGACAAAGAAAATCACATCGCACACAGACTAAACAATGGAACCCGTCGGTGATGTTTTCATCAATCACTCACAATTGTATACCAGCAATCGTTTGCTCACAACACACATGGCTTGTTAGCAGTAATCGTCTGTGTTCTTATCGGTCTTCATACACATTTCTGATTACAGACCTGTTTGCCGCGTATCACACATATCTTGTTAAGTTGAACCGTTTCAGTTCTCATGTCTCAACGCAAACAGGTCATCCGAGTGAACCGCATGTCGTATATCGCACACACCTTTGATCTGGCTGACCGTTTCTTTGTGTTGCCTAATCACAAACAGTTCATCCGAGTGAACCGTATGCTGTACATCGGACACACCTTCATCTGGTTGCCCGTTTCTTTTGTTCCTCCTCATCGCAAATAGTTAATTGGACTGAACTGTATGCCCTTCATCGCACACGCAACTAAAACCTGAACCGTGTTTAATGCATCCGTCATCGCAAACGTTTTATACATTTTTGACGGTTTTCATACACCACCGTTTGCGATCATTGCATCGCACACACTTTCTCGAAGGGTCTCTGATCGTAGTGTCGCGTTAGTAGCATCCTGCAGTAGTGATTTTTGCTTATTTTATAACTCCCCCAATCAATACTGAACTGACTGAATCTGATGTATCTAATCAAGTTTCCCCTGCAAACATACAAGCTCATGTTGTTCTTGAGCCTGAAGTGTCTAATGAACAGACTGCTAAGGAAGGATTTGATGCAAACATTTTACATGCTCCTGGTGATGAACATATAGTGTCTAATGAGGGATCTAATGCAAGCATTTTGCAAGCTCCCATTGAAGGATTTAGTGTCTAATGATGATCTGCTATGTTGAGAGAGACATAGAGATTTGCGGGCATTGATGAAAAGCAAATTATAGTACATTTTCATGGCTTGAGGAAACGTCGAGGCCATCAACCAGAAAGTCCTCGTATCATGACACTAGCATAAATACTTTTATAATTTGTTGTTAGAAACTATTGGAATACTTGTGCAGGATAGATATATTGATATGCAGTTTGTGCACTGGTTATAGGTGCAATTACACTTTGATATTTTCAACCAGAGAACGAATAATTCAAGCAGGTACAGACCACGTTAGTAGTCCTTGTACACCATGTTGCATTTTTTGTTTTTTGGTGCTTACATCATTTAGTGTTTTATAATCTGAACTACTTTGGATCATTAGCTGGTTTTCAAAGTGCATGTAGCTTCACATTTCTCAAGTTATGTTGATTTCCGAAGTGCAAGTGCCTTCGTATTTTTTAAGTTAAATGTTCACCCCTGGTAACTTGAATTCGTGGATCCGCCACTGCACACAAATCATACACACATGCCAATACAAATTAAATGAAATGCAGGGACTTACGCTAGCTCGTTGTACATGCTCACTGCAGCTCTGCTTGCGCTTGGGATGTTCCATGTACAAGTCCATGTTACCACTTGCTTGGATGTGCATGCCTTGTGCTCCTTGCATCCGCCTCTGCATTTTTCACACGGCGAATGGTTGATCAAATAAGAGGAATCGACCTTGCTGTTGCACCATAGGACAGATACTTACAAGGTTATACGGGTGTGCAGGATGTGTACCAGATCCCGTAGCGCCGTCATGCTTCACTAAAAAATGGTTTTGCTTGTTTTAGATGATATCTCCAAAAGAAATAAGAGTTTAAGTCAGAGTTGCATAGGCGTGTAAGCTAAGAGAGAGTTAAAGTCAGGGTTGCATAGGCGTGTAAGCTAAGAGAGCAGTGAAAGGATATCCAAACATCGCCGGAACAATGCACAAGGGAGTGATGTGTGGATACCTAGTTTGGGCCGGCGTTTGGGCATGCTCGCCTAGCTAGAGTGTGGGTCACTTTAGAGCCGTTGAGGGTGATGTGCTGCCGTTGGCTGGCCGCGCACGGATGCAGATCTTGAGTGGTAGCGGAGCGCTATGATGCGGTGGACAAGACCGTTGGTGAAGCCCCAACTCCCTCGGGGGGCGGAGGTGCGACGATGTGCTCGGTGAAGTAGCCCCGGTGAGGTGGGAGACGACATCGGTGAAGCGCACCTGATGCGGTGGAAGTCGGTGTCTGTGAGGTACGTCGGTTGCGGCGGCCGACGTTGTTAGTGGACCACCCAGTGCGGTGGACGAGGGCGTAGATGAGGTAGCTCTAGTGCGGTGATGAAGCGCGACCGTCATCTTCGTCGTCGTCGTCCGGCACAGAGGTGGGGAAAGAGACAAGACGAGGGGCAATTCGAACTTTGCTTGCACTACTGCAGGATGCTACAAACGCGACACTACGATAAGAGACCCTTTGACGAAACTATGTGCGATGCATTAATCACAAACGGGGATGTAAAAAACCCGTCAAAAAAGGTGCAAAACGTTTGCGATGGCGGAGGCATCAAACATGGTTCAGATTTTAGTTGTGTGTGCGATTCAGGGCACACGGTTAACCGTTCGAATTGTTTGCGATGAGGCAGAAAAACAGAAACGGGCAGCCATATCAATGTGTGTGTGATGTACGGCATACAGTTCGCTCCGATGAACCATTTGCTATTAGGGAGTGCAACATAAATGGTTAGCCAGATCAAGGTGTGTGTGATATAGGGCATACGGTTCACTCGGACGAACTGTTTTCGATTAGTGAACGCAACAGAAATGGTTCAACTTAACAAGATGTGTGTGATACGTGGCAAACAGCCGACTCGGATGAACTGTTTGCGATGAGAAATTACAACACGGACGGTTAATACAGTTAGTTCGTGTGCAATTCTGTGTGTACAAAAAACTTTGAAAAATGCAAACTAGTTGATTGCGGTGGCTAGGAGTATCGCGCATGATGTGTCTGCGAGTACTCGTGTGCGATGATACACATACGTTTCCTTATGTTAACACTTGTGTGATAAATAACACGTGGCACCGGATACGGTATTCGAGTTGTGTGTGTGCTCCACTTAATCTTCCCGCGCTCCAGTGAATGCTTCCCGCGCTCCAGCGAATGCTTCCCGTGCTCCACATGGGTGAATTGTAAAATCCACGCCTATTCCTTCACCGGTTTCCCCCACCAGCTAATGGCTTGCTGCATATAAGCAAGGCGGCAACGCACCGTCGCGACACTCTGCGAAGATCTAGTCCTCACCCATCTACCGTTAGTTATTCCAAGCATGCCAGGCAATGACCAAAGCTTCGACGTCGACGCCTACCTGCATTACATCTTCGGCGAGGAGAACGAGCCGAAGTAGGTCGGAGAGCAAGAGCTTCATCGGCCGGTGCAGGCACCATGGCCCATCGGCAGTGATATCGGCGTCACAGTTCTTGGGAGCACAATCGACATATTGCAGAGGAGGTGTGATGAGCAGTTTGCCATCCACCGTGCAAAAGATCCAGAGCTGCTCGGCGACATGATCGACGACCCACCCGAAAGCCGCCGTCACCAGTGCTCATCGAGAGCCTGATGCCCCGCAAGGAATGGGTAGAGGACCTCTGCAATTCAGTCAAGACAAAGGCAGCCTGCGGCTTCATCATTGCCCGCGGCGGCCGTGTCAACCTCGATCCCGATGATGTGGTGGCCAGGCTCGAGCGCATCCTTGGCAGAGTTGACGTCCCTGACGAAGTTGAACATTGCCAACATGATATCTTGAGGATGCAGGTGATCGACGGAATTTTCTACCAGGCCAGAGACATGGAAATGGAGCGGTTCCGCGGAGTTGTCATGCGCGTGATTGCATGCTGTCAAGTTCTTCTAGAAGAGGCCCAGCAGCCCCAAGAGTCTCCCAGCGCCAGCAGCTCCATAGGCGGAGGCGGGTCGGGACACTTGGAGTGAACGGTCGCAAGGGTGCTATGCTGATCATGTAGTCCGAGAAGACCATCGTTGGAAGGCCGCCAGCTCAGGCTTTTAGCTTATATTTTATTATAATTGTATGCATATGTAGGTTGTGAGTGTTCTAGGCCTTGCTGCATTTGGCATTTTAAATTATCCTGAATATGCAACACAATTATCAAGAATTATTAACCATTGCCATTGTAACTTTGCCTCAACTGCGAGCAGAGCGCGCGCAGGGACGCCAGAGCGGAGCGCGTCGCGGCCGCCTCAACGGCGAGCAACCACGTGGTCAACCTTCTGCCATCAACAAATTTTGACATTGTTTCCCGTCACATTGCTGATTACAACGCAATAAGTAATTGCAAATATGTTCACAACTATCAAACTAATATGTGTTCACACTTAGCACCGGGCTATAAAAACCACCCACTCAAAAATTACTTCACAGTTCCTCTCCTCATCACCCACAAAACTGGTTTTTTATGTCAAGTCATTCCGCCATGACCGGTAGGACGAGTTTAGGGTGGACATATAACCGGGCAGCAAAGACCAAGCCCGCGGAAGCACTAGAGAGGTCCCACCGCGAAGCCGCAGCCGCAACAGAGATGTCCCGGCGCGCTGCGGAGCCCTCAAACGAGCTCTCACGGGCACGCGAGGGCTCTCACAAGCGCATTCGCAGCGTCGGCCATCGCGATGAGCCGGCGTTCCTGAAGTCCTTCGCTGGTGACGACGACATTCTTGCTGGCGTCACTACGCAGCAGGAGTTGGTCGACGGCTTGATGAAGCTGCTCAAGATCAGTGATGCCTCAGTTGACAAGGCGACCGGCCTCGTCGAGCAACTCATGGGTGACAATGGGAAGCTCCTCAAGTTGGTCGCCGAGAAGGAGGAGGAGGCCGCCGGCAGGAAGATGCTGCATGAGCAGAGCAGTGCCTCGGAGATGACACTGAAAGCGGTCGTGGAGGAACTGATGTGTGGCATGAGGAAGCTCTGGATCGAGTGCGAGCAGGAGGTGGAGGAATCTGTGGCTGCTTTCAAGCAAAGTCGCCAGGAATTGAAGAAGGAGCTGGAGGATTTCGCCGCCCGGCGATCCATCGACGAGTAGAGACAGTAGCGACCCAGATCGTTGTCTGCAATTTCCTTCTTCTCTTGTCCCCGTATCTTCCGGGCTTCGCCGCATGTGGCATTTTAAATTATCTGGAATATGTAAGACAATTATTATTTGCGCCATTGTAAATTTGTCGTCGTATTATCCGTTGCCATTTTATTTGTGGTCGTATTATGCATTGCCCTATGTGGCAATTTAAATTAGGGCGGAATACGAGTTGAAAACACGAACAAAGCAAATGCTTCCATGGGATCACAAGCAAACACCCTCCGTCCAGGTGCTTTAATTAACCCATTAATGGAGAAGTTGTGAGCGAGGCGGGCGGCGGCTGGTGCATGGAGGTCAAAGAGCTCGCTTCCCGGTGAGCATGGGCGGCCTTGCTGCTCGCACGTGTCCCGTCGAGACTGGATGGTGGACAGGATGCACGCGTCCCGTCGAGCCTACACGGCAGACTTCTCGCGCTTGTCGTGTCTAATCAAACAGCTGCACGCACGCCACCGAGTATGGTTAAATTTCGACACGGTTAATATAATACAACCGTTTGTGATATTAACGTGTCAGCTTTTTGTTTCAAAAAGGACTTCGTTGGCTACTAATGTGTGCGCCTATTCTCAAAATGGACAATTTTTTTTTACCACGGCATATATGTGCCATGTCATGAAACCATGCCAAGTTTCAAGTTTTTAGGGTGACTTTTTGATTTACTGGGATTTAAAAACCAAGGTTCTCAATGTTTCAGGACGACGACAAGTTTGTAATTCATTCCCATTCCTTAAATGAGACCTAAACATGCACCCAATGACACATGTACGATTTCCCACCCATTTTGCTTCACTGGAGCATGTGGTTGTAGTTCAAATTTGAATTATGGACTACATTAAATGCATAGAAAACTTAGTAATTAGTAATGTATATACAATGGCCAAACGAACCCTGAACAGTTTTAAATTTCAGCCCGACACTCCTGTTATTCTATGTTGCCTGTAGAAAACAAAGTTCAAGGCGAGAAGAGGCAGCGATTATCATTTCGCCCACAAGAGGGGCATGTTTCCCTACCGAAACCACGAGGGTTGCGAAAGGCTCCGGTTTGTAAAAGGCTTGTAATATAGCTTCGCCCAAATTGGACAATTATATGTACCATGTAGTGACAATGCCAAGTTTCATGATTTCCTGGTGAGTTTTGGAATTACAGATATTTAAAAACCGAAGTTCGCAATGTTTGTGGTCAAGCCAGGACGGTGAGACGGTTGAATTCGTTCCCATTCGTTCCATGGGACCTAAACATGCACCCCAAGGAAACATGTACGTTTTTTCTAGCCATTTTGGTGCACTGGAGCATGTATTTGTAGTTCGGATTTGAATTATGGACATTGAAATGCCTAGAAAACTCAAATAATGAATAAAAAAGGTCAAGCGAACCCTGAGTAAGTTCAAAGTTCAGCGCGAATCTCCAGTTGTTCTGTGTTGCGTGTAGAAGAAAATACAAGGCTAGAAGAGGGAGTGATTATGTTTTGGCCCACAAGGGGACATGTTTCCCTATCGAAACAACGAGGGTTCTTGCGACAGGCTCCGGTTTGTAATAAAGCTTGGCCCAAATTGGCAATGTTTTTACCACGACATATATGTGCCATGATGTGACACCATGCCACCTTTGATGACTTTCTGGTGAGTTTAGATTTATGGGGACTTAAAAACCGAGATTCGGAATGTTTGAGGATGACCAAGGACACCTGTACGGTTGTAATTCGTTCCGATTCCTGGCATGAGACCTAAACATGCACCCAAGGACACATGTATAATTTTTCTAGCCATTTTGGTGAACTGGAGCATGTATTTGTAGTTCAGATTTGAATTATGGACATTAAATGCCTAGGGAACTCAATTAGTGTATAAAAAGGCCAAACGAAACCTGAATAACTTAAATTTCAGCACGGATATCATGTCATTCCATGTTGCCCGTGGAACAAAATACAAGGCGAAAAGAGGCAGTGATTACGTTTCGCCCACAAGGGGAACACGTTTCCCTATCGAAACCACGAGGCTTCTTTGAGATAAGCTCCGATTTTTGTAAGAGGTTTGTAATAAAGCTTGGCCCAAATTGGACAATGTTTTTACCACGACATATATGTGCTATGATGTGACACCATGCCACCTTTGATGACTTTCTGGTGAGTTTAGGATTTATGGGGACTTAAAAACCGAGATTCGAAATGTTTGAGGACGAGCCATGACACCGGTACGGTTGTAATTCGTTCCCATTCCTAGCATGGGACCTAAACATGCACCCAAGGAAACATGTATAATTTTTGTAGCCATTTTGGTGAACTGGAGCATGTATTTGTAGTTCAGATTTGAATAATGGGCATTAAATGCCTAGGAAACTCAATTAGTGTATAAAAAGGCCAAACGGACCCTGAATAAGTTTAAATTTCAGCACGGATATCCTGTCGTTCCATGTTGCCCGTAGAAGAAAATACAAGGCGAAAAGAGGCAGTGATTACATTTCGCCCACAAGGGGGACAGGTTTCCCTATCGGAACGACGAGGCTTCTTTGAGAGAAGCTCTGGTTTGTAAGAGGCTTGTAATAAAACTTGCGCCACAATAGACCAAAAAAATTCCTCAACATATAAGTGCCATGTCGTGACACCATGCTAGGTTTCATGCTTTTCGTCTTAGTTTTGGATTTACGGGGATTTAAAAACCGAGATTCTTCTGACGAAATGTTTTCAAATAGCACACGGTGCACTCACGAAAGCCGATATTCAATGAAAACTTCGTGGAAACCATCTTTTAAAGTTTCACAAAAATCTAAAAAATGTGGGATGTTAAGAAGGTGATGTTTTATTGCGACACAAAATTTCAAGTTGAAAAACATTACGAGATGTGAGCTATGAAAAAGACAAATTCAGCCCTGAATAGTGACATTACTATTCGACACTATTCAGCGCTGATTTTGTCTTTTTCATAGCTCACATCTCGTAATGTGTTTCAACTTGAAATTTTGTGTGGCAATAGAACATCATCCTCTTAACATCCCGCATTTTTTCAATTTTTTTTAGACTTCAAAACATCTTTTTCTCGTGGTTTTCACCGGTTTCCACCGAATGTTGGTTTCCGTATGATATCCCCCCTGCTGCGCGCGCGATCTGAGTCGTGCGTTCTGATTGGCCAGAACCCAAACCCCACGGATCGTACGTCTGCACTGTTGGATTCTCCTTGATCGAACGGCGATCCTCATCCCTTTTGATAGCACATGTAAATGTTTTCAAATAGCCCCTCCAAAAAAATGTTTTCAAATAGCACACGGTTCACACACGAAAGCCGTGTGCCTACCAAACTGTGGCCGATGCCCCCCTTTGCTGCGCGCATGATCTGAGGCGTGCGTTCTTATTGGCCAGAACCCAAACCCCATGGATCATACGTATGCACCGTTGGATGCTCCCTGATTTAACGGCAACCCTGAGCCCTTTCGATAGCGTGAAACGCCTTAATGGCAAGGAGGCAATTCTTATCAGCAAGGGCCGGCTTCCCATCCGCTAGCCTAGTCGAATAGAACGCAGAAGTTAAGCGTGCTAAATATCATTATAGAGATATAGAGATATATTAATATATCTCTATGATGACCTATCTTGGCAATTATATAAACCTTGGGATCCTTGTTTTCCTAATTTGTAGGCTATGTTTTTATGGGTTATTTTTTGCTCTAAAGAATTAAAGAATGATTGACCGGACTTGTCATGGCGATTATATAAACCTACTATGTTTTTATGGGTTATTTTTTCCTCTAAAAAATTAAAGAATGATTGACTTGACCTGTATGGCGATTATATAAACCTTTTTTAGGTTGCATGCAGGGTATAGGGGGCAGGGTGTTCTTCTCGAGCATGTCTCCCTTGTGCGGCTTATAGACGCGGCACATAGCTGTGCACTCATCGAGGTATATATACTATCCTTTACCGACAATTAGGGGGCCCCACACAATCTATCCCTTTGACCCAGAACGAGAAGGGTTTGACCATGATGGTTTCCTATTGATACTAGTAAGGTACGCGTGCATTGCACGCATGAGATTTGGTAACCAAATTATGAATAAATACCACACTATAGCATGTAAGCTTTGAGTCATATATGCATGTTGTAGATGTTCGTTTAATTCTTATAGTTCATCTCATCCAAAATCAATTAGTTTTATAAAAAATCTATTTTAAGATTCATGGAATTGTGCATTGTAAAGGTAAAAACAAAAAGTGACAATTCATTTAGAAAAAAAGGTTTGGGCAATTAAGATATGGAAGATTCTAGGGAACAAAGGGGAAGTGCTTGTGTATTTGAGGTTTGTGCATTATGCTTAAGTTCAACCATGGAGTCTTCTAGATTGTACATGCATGTGGCAGAATCTGGTGGAATGTAGATGATATCCAACGACCAGTAGTGCTCGGATTTGCCATCTCTGTACCGTCAGATTGGCTTCATCCAACGACCAACTTTCAAAGTTACTCGCACACACACTATATATATGTGTGTGTGTGTGTGTGTCCCATGCTAGACCAAATAAAGTTTGAGCGCATGCGTGGGACGACCCCCCCCCCCCCGCCCCCCCCCCCCCCCCCCCCCCGCCGCCGCCTCAAAGTTGGGAAACTGACATCATACGTATTGAACCAGGCTTGGAGTCGGGTACGGTGTTTGGTTTGTAATGTAGTTGGTGGCCCATCAAAGTTGTGCATTTGGGATTTAAACACATCACACAGCACCATACCCATACATATTTTTGGGCTGCATGCAGTGTATACGGAGTCTTGATCGACCACGTCTCCCTTGTGCGGTTTTTTGTGATGACACACATATATGTGGGCTCCCCGAGTGTATATATATCATCCCTTTGACCAATAATGAGGGGTATTACGTGTTGTCCATGAATGGAGTCCTCCTAGTTCGTGTTAGGGCCGGTCACCGTCACATGTCGCTCAACCAAAGCTCGAGCTCATGCGTTGTCAGGATTCCCTCCCACATGCTCGGATTGCTGGGTTCGACCTACATCAAACCATGCGTATCTCGTCCTTAACTACCTTGACTTCATGATTGTTGTTTGTATCAAGAGGTAGGCCCCACATCTAAATTGTACATTGTTCTATATTGAAAACACACATCACCCCTTCCCAACATACATCATTTTGGGCCGCACGCAAGAGGTGCTGGTTTTGTGGTCCCTCTCGTGCGATTTTTATGATGGTTCAATCTATTGGCCCAAGCGGTTTATCGACAACAACAACTGTCATTTGACCAAACGATAGATTCATTGGTCCGTCTTATGGTAGGTCATGGAGACATGCATGTATGACCAAAGTATCGATCATTACGTGCATCCGCCCCGCTGACACGAAGTGGGAGGTTGTGGGCCAAGCATCCTAGCTAGGTGGTTGTTAGGGTGCTTTCGGGTTTGCGAGGCAGGTGCCACCAAAGTTATGCATTGTGTATTTAAAGTTTTAAACATCCCTAGTATTCATACATATATTTGGCCACTTCCAGGTGGTTCTAGACTTCTGGCCTCTCTCATCGATCTTCAACGACGCGCCCAACCGTGGGCCCGCGCGGTCAAAGTTGTGCATTGGAATTTTGAACATCGCAGACCACCCTTTTCACTCATATATATTTGGGCCACATGCTGGTGTGGCTGTCTTTGACCCTCTCTAACGTTATTTTTTGCTGCAAATTCTCTAATGACACTCAATGCACACGGGTATAATATCTTAACCGTGTGCGATACAAGTGCGATGTGAATCACCACGCCTGCGCAAGCGCGAGCAAATTAAGGTGGAGGTACCGGCTCAACCGTGTGCGATGCAAGTGCGCTGAAATCACCACGACCGCGCAAGCGCGAGCAAATTAAGGTGGAGGTACTGGCTCAACCGTGTGCTATGCAAGTGCGCTGAAATCACCATGACCGCGCAAGCGCGAGCAAAGGGTGGAGGTACTGGCTTAACCGTGTGCGATGCAAGTGCGTTGTAAAACCACCACCTGTGCAAGCTAAAGGCGGGTAAGTTTATTTGGAAATTAAGACGAACCGTGTGCGATAGACTAGCTAGCTAGAAATATAAAAAACAAACTACCCGCCTTGAGCGTTGCAAAAATCGGCGGATCCGCGCCACTTTTCCTTATTATCATACACGCATAATGTTATTGGACCGTGCGCGATATTGGGCACTCCCACCCCGCATCAATTCCTTTACCCAAATTTTAGTAGCCGTTGTACTTCAACCGTCGCCCACACTCCTCTAGCACCGACCTTATAGTAAAATTGCAGTAGCCGAGGCATTTGAACTGTCGCCCTCCCTTGTCTACCACCATCTCCACCCACCATTACTAAAATTTACAGTAGCCGCGGCATACCCTCAAACACCGCCCCCTCCACAGTCCCCCACCCACCCCCTCACCCCTCGAACCCCAGCTCGCGGCCGCCGCCGGCGGCGCCGCCAACCCCTGCCGGTCTACCCGTTCCTCCTAGCTTAGATAATAAAGTTCAAGTTACCCAGCGATTCCCATACCGTCGCCCCACTCCCCTCAGTTTTTAGATGAGGCATGTGGTGTCCCTCCCCGCCAGATCCACATCCCCTGCTCCAGAATGTCGCAGCCTAAGCTCGACCACGTATCCCGGGGAGCCCGACGAGCGTTCGGCCAAGAAGAGGTTTATCATGGCCTCTCCGGCGGACGTTGGCGAGGTGGCTGCCATTCGCCCCGACCTGTCGATCTCGAAACAACACATTGCCGCGGAAGCCGACAAAGACGTTGACTACGTTGCCATGCTGAAGGCTTCATGTCAGCGGGCTAGCGTATTACTGTATCTCGGGAAAGTTGGCTACGACATCAAGCTCGTCCACACCGACGGCTTCATGCGGGCCATGTCACAGGTTAAGTGGTCCATCCCCAACCCCTCTGGTTCAACCGTCATCGATCTCTTCGACGGCCCTGCCACTGATCTCCTCCGCCAAGCGGTCAAGGATTTGCGAGCTTTATACGCCATCGAGCCCATTTTTTCATTTCTGAAGGACACGTTCTACGGCGGCAGCTTGGGATCCTCAATTGCCAAGTCAGATCTCATCGACCACGACCACGACCACGAGGAGGGCACCCACGAAGGTTCTTCCAAGGTAAAACAGCCCATCTGTGACATCAGAGAGCGCACTATGGGTCTGTGCTCTTCCAACTGGAAGGATCCCGTCCATGAAATGTAAGGCAACATTCTATCAGCAAACCTTACCATTTCTAGCTTGCCAACCCGTACCCTTTGTTGTAGTAGCATTTGCCGTGTGGTGCTTTAACTGTGTCGTGTTTAATTATTTCAGTTATGCAAAAATGTATTGTTCAATAGGTCTATGTGATGTCTAAGTATGAATTGTCCACTTCAGTTTTACGAATGGCTATATTTGGTTGTTTATAGTGAGTAGATGCCTTGTTTACCTGTATTTGGTTGTTAGGTTGGTTGGACTGAGCATTTTTTCAGTTATCGAGCAGATGCCTTGTTTATCTGTATTTGGTTCTTAATTTGGTTGCAGTGAGCATTTGTCCAGTTATCAAGCAGATGCATTGTTTATCTGTATTTGGTTGTTAGGTTGCTTTTTTAGCATTTGTCCGGTTATCAAGAAGATGCCATGTTTATCTGTATTTGGTTGTTAGGTTTCTTTTTTTAGCATCTGTCCAGTTATGAAGCAGATGCCTTGTTTATCTTTATCTGCTTGTTAGGTTGGTTTGCAGTGAGCATTTGTCCAGTTTTCAAGCATATGCCCTGTTTATCTGTATTTGCTTGTTAGGTTGGTTGCAGTGAGGCTCTGTCCAGTTTTCAATGGCTATATTCGGTTGTTATACTTGTCATTTATGCCTTGTTTATTTCAGTCATTCACAATGTGATGTTCATTATGTGCAAGTCAGAACTGTGCCGCTCGACTACATCAATGCCAGTTTGAACGGCTATATTTCGTTCCAGTTATTCCTGGTGTAGTTAACACATGCCCTTTATTTCAGTTTTACACATTCATCTGGTGTGATGTTTAAGCATTACCTACGTTCTATTCATTTTCAACAATACTAGTTTGAATTGCAATATTTGATGGATGTTAAGCCTGCTGTCGGTAACATTGCCTTCCATTTTATATCTGCTTTAACAGCATGCTGAAACCAACACATTCAAGCTATCATTTGGAGATGATGTTGTTTACCTTTGCTATATTTGTTTGATGTTAAGGTTGCTATACTTATCATGCCTTTCCACTACTTATGCAGGACAACAACTAGAGTGGCCACCATTTTCCGCCGAGGTTAGCTTCATCCCTCGGCTTGTACTCCCCTCGTCGTTCCATAATGTAGTGCATATAGATCTAGGCCTGGACACTAGTTAGTTTCTAATATTGACTTGTTGCTTGTAGGTACATATGCCCTTGGCAAGGATCCACACATCGACCCTTTTTGCTTATGGGGAAATGAGATATTGATGAACAAGCATCAAATGAGGAAACTGATAAGGATTATTAGCAAAAAGATACGAATGGTGGCAAGCAAATTATTTGTTTATGCTCTATCCAACACAAGAGTGAGCTGTAGGATGGTAACTACAAACTCTGCGGCCTTCTCTTTTTACTGCCCATAATGAGTTGTTAGACAACAATGTCTGAATCTTTTTCATTCCTAGTGGTTCCCGAAGCAGTTCACTCAAGATTACCTCGCAAAGTACATAATTGGTGTACATGTGTAGGATCGAAAGTATGTCTAGAGGGGGGTGATTAGACTACTTGACCAAATAAAAATCTAGCCTTTTCCCAATTTTAAGTCTTGGCAGATTTTAGCAACTTAGCACTAGTCAAGTAAACAACCTACACATGCAAGTCTAAGAGTATTGCAGCGAAATGTAAAACATTGCATATGAAGGTAAAGGGAGGAGTTTGGAGGGAGCAAACGCAATGTAGACACGGAGATTTTTGGCGTGGTTCCGATAGGTGGTGCCATCGTACATCCACGTTGGTGGAGACTTCAACCCACGAAGGGTAACGGTTGCGCGAGTCCACGGAGGGCTCCACCCACGAAGGGTCCACGAAGAAGCAACCTTGTCTATCCCACCATGGCCATCGCCCACGAAGGACATGCCTCACTAGGGTAGATCTTCACGAAGTAGGCGATCTCCTTGCCCGTACAAACTCCTTGGTTCAACTCCACAATCATGACGGAGGCTCCCAAGTGCACCTAACCAATCTAGGAGACACCACTCTCCAAAAGGTAATAGATGGTGTGTTGATGATGAACTCCTTGCTCTTGTGCTTCAAATGATAGTATCCCCAACACTCAACTCTCTCTCACAGATTTGGATTTGGTGGAAAGATGATTTGAGTAGAAAACAACTTGGAGAAGGCTAGAAATCAAGATTCATATGGTTGGAATGGAATATCTTGACCTCAACACATGAGTAGGTGGTTCTCTATCAGAAAATGTATGGTGGAAGTGTAGGCATGGTCTGATGGCTCTCTTCACGAATGAAGAGTGGGTGGAGGGGTATATATAGCCTCCACACAAAATCTAACCGTTACACATTAATCACCAAACTCTGTGGGACCTAATAATGCAACTCGGTCAGACCGATTTAGTTCAAAATGTGAACGTTAGGATTTTCGATGGGACCAACATGTCAACTCGGTGAGACCGATTTAATTAGGGTTAGGGCATAACGAAATCTCGATGAGACCGATTACACAAACTTGGTGGGACCGATTTTGGTAACAAGCTAACAGAGAGTTGGTCAGGCAAACTCGGTGGGCCCGATTCGCTCATCTCGGTAAGACCAAAATGTTACGACAGGGAAACAGAGAGTTTGCATTGCGAACTCGATGGGACCGATCGCTCATCTCGGTTGGACCGAAACGTTACGAAGGGAAACAGAGAGTTTGCAATCCCATCTCGGTGAGACCGAGATCCCTATCGGTGAGACCAAAATGACTTGGGTTTTGTGGCAGTGCCTATGTCAACTGAACTCGGTGGCGCCGGATAGAAAGTTTCAGTGGGCCCGAGTTTGACTTTTGTTTTGGGACATATGTGGATATGAGAAAGTGGTTGAGGGTTTTGGAGCATATCACTAAGCATTTTGAGCAAGGAAGCCATTAAGCAACACCTCATCCCCTTTTAATAGTATTGGCTTTCCTATGGACTCAATGTGATCTTGGATCACTAAAAGTAAAATGTAGAGTCTTGAGCTTTATAGTTTGAGCCAATCTTTTGTCCTTAGCATTTTGAGGGGTCCACATTCCTAGTCCATGCCATGCCAATCATTGAGCTTTCCTGAAATATTTATCTTGAAATAGAATTAGCTCAATGAGCTATATGTTGTTAGGAATTACCAAAACCACCCAGGGATAGTTGCACTTTCAATCTCCCCATTTTTGGTAATTGATGACAACATATAGATCAAAGCTTCGACAAATGATCATAAGATTGAAATGCATCATCGCTTTGAGAAGTATGTGATAAGCAAGAGCTCCCCCTAAATTTGTGCATTATTTAAGATTTGCGTTTGCATTCCATGTCACATGCATCTTGGTGGAGCGCTCAAAATAATAGAAAATTAAAGGCATGCACTCATCACCAAGCAAAGTGGATGATCATATAAGAGATATAAGAGTTAATATCATCCAAGCAAGCATTAAAGTAGCATATGATCAAACACATGATCAAACAAGTATCTCACACAGACATAGAGTAAAGTGTATCAACCAAGCACACAAGTTCAAGCAATAGCAAGAGAGATAACAGGCAAAACACTCTCTCTCGAAGCCTATGATCTATACATATTCCTCCCCCTTTGGCAACAAGTTACCAAAAAGTTCAAAAATGCATAGTGCTATGCGTCTCTCAGGCTTGGTCTTCGGGATGTGGTGTAGAAATAACTCCAAGAACGAAGGCATCTGTTTATGTATTTGGAGCTGGTGGAGTGGCTGCTAGAGGTGGCACTGAAGCTGTCGGGGATATACCCCGCGGCGTAACCCGGACGGAAGTATAACCCGGCCGGACTTGGTGCTTCATTATAACCCGCCCGAGGACTGGCGATTCATGGATCTGGCGGTTCACTGGTCTGATGATTTACGAGCCTGGCGATTCACAAATGACCCCGACGACGGGTCAGATAAAGGACAAGGCCCAAGGCCCAGAAGGCCGGTTCATGTTAATGGTGGACCGGTTTATGAGGAAACCATAAGGACTATTCTCCTATAAAGGAAGCAAGACTAGGACTCCAGTTGTAATAGAGTAATCCTAATCCAACTTGGACTAGTCATGTAAACCGCCCCTTCAACATATATAAGGAGGGGCAGGGCTCCCCAAAGAGGGATAGGGCAAGAAGAAACAATCTCTAGGGCTAGACACAAAGAGCCAGTTTACCGGCGACTCCCTCGTGATGATAATGAGACCTAGCCACAAACATCATGTAGGGCTATTACCGGATGATGTTTCCCGGGGCCCGAAGCTGTCTAAACCCTTGTCTTGTGCGTTGATCCGCCCTGCGTCTCTCATCCCAATCAACCCCTTTCAAGCTACCACAAAGATGCGTTGGCCTCACGACTAAGTCCTCACGCTAGGACATCTGTCGTGACAATTCCACGACAGTTGGTGCCCACCGTGGGGCTCGCGCACGATGGTGTTGAGTTCTTGAAGGGATCTCTCCTAGGGATCGAGGAGGCTCGAAATTATTCAGATGAAGAATAGCTGGGTTAAAACTTTGGTCAAGCCGCCTTGTGATCGTCTGGATTGATTTCAAGTCGCCAAGACAGACAGATTTTTGAAGAGGACGTCTTAGATTAACCGGCAAAAATTGCTGATTCGTTTGTTCATGGTTACGGCTACAATTGAGAAGAAGAAAAGTTATACGCGTGGTTGATTCGCCGAGACTGACTTGGGTATCGTCCGTGTGCGGATCAGCATGACACGACTCATAGGACTATAGCAGTACAGAGGCGACCCGGGGCCCGAAGCTGTCTAAACCCTTGTCTTGTGCGTCGATCTGCCCTGCGTCTCTCATCCCAATCAACCCCTTTCAAGCTATCACAAAGATGTGTTGGCCTCATGACTAAGTCCTCACCCTAGGACATCTGCCCTAACAATTCCACGACAGAAGCTGTGGCTGCTGGTGCTGATGTTGTGGCTCTTGAGTCAGGTATAGGCACTGCAGCAGACCTCTGTCCTCTAGGCACTCGCTGAAAAGCATCAGTAGTTGCCTTCCCTTTCCTCTCTCCTGCTTCCTCCTGGAGCTGCTCAACAGCTGTTTGTATCTCAGTTACCTTCAGATCAAGATCATAAAATTTTGTCTCTATGATCCTCTCCATACTCTCCTGGTTTTGAGTCAGGGTGGCCAAGCCCTTCTCAATCCTTAGTGTAGATTGGATCAGATAAGCCAGCTGATCTTGCTTGCTCTTCAGGAAAACTTGAGATGCTTCCTCAACACTTGGCATCTTGGCAGCTTTCTCAGCCTTAGCTTTGGCTCTCTTCTCTTGTGCTTGAGTTGATGATGGTTCCTCCTCATTCATCACTACAGTGTTGTCTTCAAATTCAGGATATAAGGGTAGATGCTCCTTGTCCAGCAAATATGTGCCTGTTCCCATCTTAGAATTGATGAGCTCCTGAATATGTGGAGCATACCCACAACTTCTCTTTTGATCAGCAGATGTCCTCTTGATTGTCCCTACAATCAGACTCATGACCTTGAACTTCTGAGGGACATCAAAAAGCTGTAGCAGGTTGATAGAATGTACTCTGATCATCTTCTGATCTCCTGACTTGGGTAGCAAAGTGTGCCTTAGGATGGTGTTGATGGTAGGCAGACCAGACAACAGATAGTGTACAGATCCAAGCTTGTGTGTCTCCAAAGCTTTGTCAGGGATCTCTTTGTACATGTTTGCCATTGAGTTGTGGTCTTTCTTCTTCTTTGCATACACATCCAAGTCATCTTCATGTTCCTCTGTGGCATTGATCAATTTAGCCCATTCTTCAACAGTGGATTGGTACCTTGTACCTTCAGACATCCATATGATCTTCCCATCTGGGTAAAAGTGAGCAGTGGAGTAAAACTGCATGATCAGCTCATCATTCCATTTTGTGAGCTTCCGCCCAACTAACTTATCTACTCCACAAGCTTTGAAGCTGTCACAAACTCCTGGGAAGTGATCTTCCTTCTCCTTGATGTACTCCCAATCAACCCATCTCATGTCACATACAATTGGCTTCTTGTCAAGCAAAATTGTCTCATAGAAGTCTTGTTGTTCTTTTGTATGAAATCTGTAATCAACTGTAGTCTTCCTCCTCACAGCATAGGGATCCGACTGTCTCCACAATCTCACTCCAGCATCCTTTCTGATGTGCATGTCCTCAGCCACTGGATGAGCATCATTGTGGTCTGGAATCTTGGGTTTCAGCTTTCTCAAGATGAGAGACTCATCATCCTCTTCTTCAGCTTGAGGCACTAGGGCCTTGTTCTTCTCTTCAGCAGGAATACTTCTGGTGTTCCTGTTGGGCTTAGGGGGTTTCTGAGCCTGAGCTTTGGGAGGAGTCTTGGGCTTTGATGGAGCAGCCCCTGACTTGGTAGCATCTCCCATAAGCTTCTGAGCTTTGGGTGCTGGAGCATCCTCTTCTTCTTCTGAATCTCTTACCATAGTTGATTTTCCAAGAACTTTTGCAGTAGTGGTTCTTGCCCTCTTCTTTTTCTTGTCATCGCCTGCTGCTTCACCATCATCTGATTCTATGGTGAATTTCATTGTCTCTCCTGTTGCAACCTTCCTTGGCTTTGACATTGGGATTCTTCTAGCAGGTGCCTTCTTGTTCAAGCCTGGCTTTGTTGCAGCAGCTGTGCCATACTCTTTCTTCAAGACTTTCTTCCTTGAGGTGGCCTCATCCTCAACAGCCACATAGTCCTCATCCTCAGATTCTGAGGTTCTCTTCTACCTGGTTCTGGTCGCTGCCTTGGGCAAGTTACTAGGTGTGCTTCTACTGCCCTCATCATAGCTGCTTGAGGGATCTGAACCCTCACTCAATTGCACTTGTTCCTTAGATTTGTTCTGACTGTCACTCTGGTCAGACATCTTGGCAATCTCACTGACAGCAGACACTGTGAATAGATGTAGATGAGGTAGAGTGGATGAGCATCACAAAGTGTAGAGTTTTTGCAAAACCGATGACTCAAAAAATTAGTTTTAGTTCTCCACAAAAAGCATTTCGGAGCTACCGATTTGATAAATTCGGTGATACCAAAGAAATTTTGGAGCCTAAACTAGTGAACTCGGTCAGACCGAGTCACAGCTCGGTGGCACTGAGACCGCTAGGGTTTCACTGAGAATCGAACTCGGTCACACCGATGTGTAGTTTTGCAGTCAGACCGAAAATGCATGTGCTATGGCCTAAGCCAAATCGGTGAGACCGATTTCTACAACTCGGTCGGTCCGAGATGAGTTCGGCGGAGACCTAACCGTAAATTTTCAAATCAAATCTAACCTAAAGGATGTTTTCTATGGATAATTTTTTTGCATACGTGGTAAAGATCATGGCAAAGCAATGTACTATGAATCGGAGTTAAGGAATTAGCACATTGAGTCGAACCCATACCCTAGTTCGGCGGAGGTTCGCTACTGCGGAAATGACGGAGAAGATTTCCGTGGACGGCGATGGAAACCAGCGGCGGGAGGTCGCTGGCGGCAAGCAAACGATCCGAAGACCCGAGGAGGCAGAGTAGGACACACGCGCGGGCTGAGGAGTTTGAAGAAATTTCCAAAATCTCACCCGTGGGTTTATATATCCCGACCCTGTCGGTGTGACCGAGTGGAACAACTCGGTGGCACCGAGATGCAGAATCGCAAGCGGTTACTGCAACTCGGTGTGACCGAAAAGTTCAAATCGGTTGCACCGAGATTGAAAACCTAGATCAAGTTAGTGAACTCGGTGTGACCGAAGTGGATGACTCGGTCATACCGAAATGCACAAAGAGGTATTGGAAGTTTAAGTCTATGACGAATCGGGGACTCCGAGTGCTCCTCACATAGAGTGGTTCGAATCTGACTTGATCAAACTTTGTGATGTAGCATGAATAGAGTTTGAGACGAGAAAAGCATAGATAGCTAGAGGGAGTTCTTAGGCATTCTTGTCCATCCATTTGGCAAAAGAGAAAAAGGCAAACATACAAAACAACAAATGGATGTCCTCGAATGAGTAAAATATGCAACCAACATGCTCACACAATAAAATGGCAAATGAAATATGTGACAAAGCATGCACAATCACTCTAGCATCTATCAAGCAATTTGGCGATGACTAGATCATCTATATATGAGTAAATTAACTTAGGAGTCAAATGAGAACATTCGATCATAGGTCATACTCATCGTTTAAGCACAAGTGGGGTTACCACTTTTACATAAAGCATTGTTGTGTTCACATAATTAGAGATGCTTTATCTCAATTGATTAGAGTAAAGCTTCCCCTAGATGTGATATCCCCCCTAAGAGGGGTGAACTAACCTTGGCTTATGTCGATGATGACTTCATGTAGGTGTTGAATATGTAGATGCTCAATGTTGATGTAGATCATTTGGAGCAATCCATTGGAGAGTGTTGCACTTTGAATACCTACACGGGTTAGTCCCACAAGTAACAAACAAGGATATCCATATACATAGAGTGATGTACACATAGATGATGTCGATGAAAGCATCAGGTTACCTTGTCCCTTGTCTTACCAACAAGAGAGTTTGTGACTCCTTGAACTAGTGCAAGATATGGAAGTTGTTTGCACATGTCCTTGCCAAAAGATATGAGTGAAGTATGTTGGCGGAGTCACCCTCAAGAATTCTCTAGTTCTTCTTCTACGAGACCCACACCATCTTGATGGGAATCCTTGGAGTTGTAGTCGTACTTGATGATGTAGAACTTGATGTAGTCTTGGGAACCCACTTGACCAAGGGCTTAGGAGCTTCTTCAAATGCATCAATCTCCTCTTGAAGTTTGACCTTGCCTTTTTTCTTGTGGTCTTGTGGTGGAAGATCATCTTGAGCTTGTGTTCCTTGGAAAGAAGTAGGATCATACTTCTCTTGTTGATGAACAAACTTCGTCTTGGGGTATTGCTCTTCTTCCCACTCAACTCCATTGGCATTGAACTTTCGTTCAAAACCAACACCTTGATTCTTCCGGTGTCTTCCTTGCTTGCGTACAATCTCCTCAAATTGCTTACTTCCGGCAAGGCTCTTGCAAACATATTTCTCTATAATTCCCTTCAATAAGCTATTTTCTTGCTCAAGTGTAACTTGGTTAAGAGAATCATTAGTGGAATCAAGAGAACTACTAGAAGCAACAATATTTGATTTGGCATGGTTATTGTTACTACTAGATGAAGAATCTTTCTTACTCTTGTTGCTAGATTTTACTTGTGGCATGTAAGTAGACAAGAGTAAACGCTTGGCAATGTAAGAAGAACTTTTCTTGCGAAGATCATCATTGATTGCCTTTAAGAACTCATGCTCTTGCTCAAGGTTGAGCTTTTCAAAGCGTAGCTTCTCATGAGTTTTTAAAAGTTCTCGATGATCTTCCAAGGTAGTTTCATGAGCTAACTGAGGAGTGTTTAGTTGTTTAGTTAGACGCTCAATCTCCTTCTTATCATTGTCATTCGTTTTATCTTGATTAGCATGATTAATAGCAAGTTCATCATAGTTTTCGTAACTAGAGTTGTCGACAAGTAAATCATCATCTCCTAGCAAATCATCTTCATCACTATTGAAATCAACATACTCGGGGTGTGATACCTTTGGGCCTTTAGCCATGAAGCATCTTCCAATTCCTTCATTTGATGAGTCAAATATGTCGTAGGAGTTCGTTGAAACAAGTGCTAGACCGGCAACACCTTCATCTTGAGTAATTCGGAGTCGGAGTGATAACTTCTTTCGGAGTGATGGTCGGAGTCGGAGCCGGATACCCATTCACCAACATGAGCTTGATGTCTTCGCTTTGTGTAGCTCCTTGATGACTTGTCCTTCCTTTCCGAATCCTTGCTTCTTCGAGAGGTTCTACGTTCGTAATGATCATCTCTACTCCTTCTCTCGCTTGATGGTGATTCTTCTCTTCTACTTCTTCTTTTGTGTAACATCCCAAATTTCCAATTTGGAATGTTATACATAGATCATTCATGCATATCATATTTTTTCTGCATTTCGTTTCGCGATCCTCGAAATCCTAAGCAACTCAAGGACCCGCGGAGAGAGTTGGGGATTTCCCTGTTTTCATATTTGAATTTTATTAAATATTGAAACAAGGATTATTTGTTTTAATTATTTTTCTCACCGAAAATATTTCGTATTCAAATATATGAGAGGAGATAATATGACTTATCCAAAATAAATGAAATATTGGAGGAAAAATATTAAAATCAAATATTGGATTTTATTCGGAGTTTTTCGCTATTTTATTTGAATTAGGAAAAATATGTGTTTTTCAAAATTGCATTTTAGGCCCAAATAAATGTTCACCTTGTCCGAACTATTTTTAGAGGACGGGGAAAATTTATTTTGGGATTTTTGGAGTCGGTCTAGTATTTATTTTCTTTCTTTTTCTGCACGTCGGAATTATTAAAAAAAATGAACCGAATCAGGGCCGTAACCGGCTAGGACTCCTCGGGCCGGCCTTTAAAACCCCGAGACCCCGAGCCGGCCCAGCCGCCACCCGCACCCTAACCCTAATCCCGCCGCCGCCGCCGCCACCCCTGTAACATCCCAAATTTTCAATTTGGTATGTTATACATAGATCATCATTGCATATCATGTTTTATTGCATTTTGACAAATCCTCGATAAATCCTAAGCAACTCAAGGACCCTCGGAGAGAGTTGGGGATTTTTCTCGAATTTTCATATTTGATTTTCATCAAATATTAAGACGACGATTTTGGTTTTAATTATTTTTTTTCTCTCCGGAAAAAAATATTTCATCTTAAAAATAAACGAGAGGAGAAAATATGACTTCTCCAAAACAATTGAAATACTGGAGGAAAAATGTTAAAATCATTTATTGGAATTTATTTGGATTTTATTGCAATTTTTATTGCATTAAAAATATTGCATGTTTCAAAATATTTATTTTGTGTTAAAAAAATGTTCACCCTATTCTAGATTTTTTAGCTAGACGGGGAAAATTTAATTTATATTTTTCTGATTTTTATTTATTTTTCTGTGAATTATTTTCCGCGATACATTAAAAAAAACAGCGCGCGCCCGCTGGGCCGAGCCCAGCCGAGCGCCAGGCCGCCGGCCCACCCCGTCGCCCTCTCCTTCCTCCGCACGGGAGAGCGCCGCCGCCGTGTCCATGGTGGACGCGGGAGTCCGACCCCGCCGGAGCTTGCCCCTCCTCCAAGCTTGCTCCATGGCGATCGAGTCTTGTGGGGAAAAGTGCGCAAACCTCTGGGAGTGTACAAACTAATCATGGTTAGCCGTGTCCCCGGTTATGGACAACTTGAGTATCTAGTACCTGGATTATCATTTGAATCTCATCACCATGTTACTTTTAATTAATTTTGTTGGGTTAATGATGACACTTAATTGGGATTGAGTTGGAGGTACCTTCTCAATGTTGAACAACCACCATGATAGTTAAATAAAATTTATTCCTTTGTAGTAGGGAAAAATTGGCTTTTCGCAAAACTTTAACCATAGAGCTTTCCACCAGCCATATATGCATGTAGTATAGCATTATTGTTGTTCATAACTCTTTATGTGTTACTTTGCCAGCATATTCTATGTGCTGACCCGTTCTCGGGCTGCAACGTTTCATGTTGCAGACTTTTCAGACAACGAGTAAGGTGCCTTAGGTCGTGGTCTTATACTCAGTGATGCCGCTGGAGTTGATGGACTCACTTATCTTCCAAGTTTTCCGCTGTTATCGTTATTAGATGGCCTTAAGCCATGTTTATCATACTTAATCTCTTTGGAGATATTCGATGTAATAAGTGTGTGATTGCTACTCTGTTATAAATCCTCCATTTGTACTGTGCGTGTCAGCATTACTGATCCAGGGGTGACACTGGTGCACAGCAGCACAGACCATTTGAGGTCTGGTCGCTACAGCCCCGCGCCGCGCCGCCGGACCCAAGGTAGCTGCCTCGGTTTTTTTGACAAAACCGTTTTGGTTTTTTTCAAAACCCTAGATCCATTTTTTTATATAGATCCGGTTCGGTTTATTTTCGGTTTAGTTATTTAGCGAACGCCCGTTTTATGTTCGATTTAACGAACGGTTTTCACCGTTTAACCGCAGACACCGAACGTTCGTTCGTTAGCCTGTTCGTCAGTTTTTCTTTTTCTCGGATTTTCCGCGATTATTTTCGATCGCAATTTCTGATCCGATTTTCGGTTTAGTTTATCTTTTCGCTCGTTTATCGGAATCAGGCGATTCAAGCGCCTAGATATTCGTCTTGAAACCCTGTTTCTGTTTAACCAACTTGAACAAGATTTTTGTGCTGTAAAATTTGAATTTAGTTCAGATTAGTAAATGGATCTTGTTTCTTTCGCAGTTTGATTTTCGTTGCTCCGCTTGATTTGATTCTTTTTGCAAACCAGAGTTCTTAAGTTGAACTTTCTGGTCAATTCTTCTTGCTTGAGTTCTTAAGTTGAACTTTCTGGTCAATTCCAAGGGAACTGAGATATTTTCATGCTAGAAACTTCCGTGTGTAGCCACAAGCTATTATGGGCTCTAGCATAGTTGAGTAAGTTGCGTGAGCTCTTGAAGAGGTGGATCAGCAGGTAGAGGGATGTAGGTTTGGTATGGTCTGCCCGGAGTAAAGAGTTAATGTTTCTAAAAGGCTATGTCTCGGTCATCCGTTCCTCAAACACCTTGTAGTGCGAGAAATCCAACGGAGGAGATCGAGTCTTGTGGGGAAAAGTGCGCAAACCTCTGCAGAGTGTACAATCTAATCATGGTTAGCCATGTCCCTGGTTATGGACAATCTTGAGTATCTAGTACTTGGAGTATCCTAAGTATCTCATCACTCTAAATTAATATTGTTGGGTTGATAATTACTTTAATTGGGATTGAGTTGGAGGAACCTTCTCAATGATGTTTCAACTACCATGATAGTTAAAATAAAACTTATTCCTTTGTTGTAGGGAAAAATTGGCTTTTCGCAAAAACTATAACCATAGAGCTTTCCACCAGCCAAATATGCATGTAGTGATAGCATTATTCTGTTCTTGCTCTACTGTGTTATATTGCCAGCATATTCCATGTGCTGACCCGTTTTCGGGCTGCAACGTGTTATGTTGCAGACTTTTCAGACGAAGAGCAAGGTTCGTTACGTCGTTGCCGTGCAGCTCAGCTATGCCGTTGGAGTTGATGGACTCACTTTATCTTCCAAGCCTTCCGCTGTTATCGTATTAGATGGCCTTAAGCCATATTTATTGTAATAAGTTCTCTTTTGAGACATTTGATTTAATAAGTGTGTGATTGCTACTCTGTTATAAATCCTTTGAGTACTGTGTGTGTCAGTATTACCGATCCAGGGATGACACTGAATCACAGAGACTTGACCATTTGAGGTCGGGTCGCTACAAGATGGTATCAGAGCACACGCTGAGTGTAGGATACGACCACTAAGCTAAAAGCCATAGGTCACTCTTCTCTACTCATTTCTGACTCCTCTCCATTTTCTACTCCTTAGGATGGCGGATTGGAAGAACAAGTTTGCACAACCGGATGAAGACGCACCCTTCGGATGCCACCTGAAGGAAGAGACTAGGCACTTGAACATTGGAATACCAAGCTTCACCGGGACTTACAACGCCAATTTACCAGAAGAGGAGTGCTGGATGATTCAAGTTCAAGTTCCAGGAAGGACGTTCTCGTCAACCACCAAGCCCATAGAATTTTTCTTTTGAAGCACCCACCTAGAGTCTAGGCAAGAGCATGGCAGCCCACATTACCATGGGACGCATTGGAGAAGTCTAAAACAAGGATCTTAAGGACACTATCTACCAAATATGTGGGCGCCGAGATGAGCAATGGGAGATGATCAGCACCAAGAAGGACAGATCCATTGCAGCTTTCATCCAGGAGTTAAACTAGCACATTCGACGCCAGGAGAATCAGATGTGCGCAGACATGATAGATTTGAAGAAGGAGAATATAAGGATCATCGAGCTGGAAGAGGAACTCAAGTCTACATGCGATGGATATGAGGAGGAAATTGTAACACTACTGGAGAAGAATGACGACCTGATAAAGAAGATCGGAGTATTCATGGGAGATCCCGCGCCGGGAGAAGAGGACGATGATCCCACTTGCCCAGAGAACTACATCATCATCGACGACACCGACTCCGACACCACTGATGATGACTTTGAAGACGAAGCTGGAGCAGATATCATGGAGTCTTCTACCAATCAAAATTTCTAGACGACCACCAAATGATAGTAGTATTTCCCCCATGTATATAGTAGTAGTTGAGCACTTTTACGATAGTTCTAGACCATTTGTATGCCCTTGCTTGATTGATTGAGTGAAATGTTTGTGTTCGTCTCATGTGCATATGGGTAGTGTTTTCTCACTAGACCCCTTTTTCTATTCTAATCTCTCCCCTCTAAACCCGCCAGATGCCTCCGAGACGTGACACCGGATTTGCCTTCCCGCCAGAGTTCACTCAGTTGATCCAGCAGCAGAGTGCCTTGATGCAATTGCTAGTCCAGAACCAGTGCAACAACAACAACAACAACCCGCCTCCAGTTGACAACTTAGCTCGCTTTTTGAGGTTGCAGTCGCCGGTGTTTTCCAGTAGCACCGAGCCTATAGTTGCTGATGATTGGCTACGCCGTATTGGAAGGGAGTTGACCACCTCAGGATGCACAGATGCTGAGAAGGTGCGCTTTTCCGCACATCAATTGGATGGACCAGCAGCCTCATGGTGGGCGAATTATACGGCCACTTTCCCCATAGCCAACGTCACTTGGGATCAGTTTCAGCAAGCTTTCCGCACAGCCCATGTCTCAACTGGAGCTATGAATATGAAGAAGCATGAGTTTCGCAACTTACGCCAGGGGAACCGTACTATGGCTCAGTACGTGGATGAGTTTAGTAAGTTATCTCGTTATGCCCTTGATGATGTGGCCACAGATACCGCGAAGCAGGAGAAGTTTATGGAAGGGCTGAATGTTGAGATGAGCATGCAGTTGATGGTGGCAACATTCAACAACTACCAGGAGTTGGTAGGTAAGGCTCTTATGATTGAAGGGAAGCAGCAGCAAATTGAGAGCCGTAAGAGGAAGTATGGGCAAGGGAGGTCTAGCTCAGGAGCTTAGCAGAAGCCTCGCCTAACCCCGAACTCGGGAGGACTTGTTCATAACCATGGAGGTCATAACCACACTGGAGGAAGTTCGCATAACCACAATGGTTCTGAGAATGGGATTGGGAACGGAACAAACAACAATCAGAACCGCCCCAATCCAGCCACACCCACCAAGAGAGATCTAAGTCACATTACTTGCTTTAAATGCGGGAAGACTGGACACTATGCCACGGAGTGCTCTGAAGCGAAGAATGGAAACGGCAATGGGAGCGCTGGGAAGAAGCCCAATCCATTCAACATAGGACAAGTGAACCACGTTAACGGGAGGTGGTTGAAGAGCAGCCAGACGCGGTTATAGGTAAGTTTTTGGTTAAGTCCTTTATCGCCCTTGTTCTGATACTGGTGCATCGCATTCATACATATCAAGGGGATTCGTGGATAAGTTTAAACTACCAACCCAAACCCATTGGACCCCTCTGTTAGTGAGTTCACCTGGAGTAGAGTTTATGGCTAGTCGATGGTGCGACCAGATACCCTTAACCATTGGTAGCCATGTTTTTCCGTCCGACCTACTAATCTTGGAGTCACAAGGATTGGATGTGATATTAGGCATGGACTGGATGTCAAAGTATGGAGGAAGCATTGATTGAGCTAGTAAGTCAATTTATCTCACCACCCCGGAGGGGAAAAGGATTAAGTATGTATCTAGGCATGCGCCTAGGAGGAGCCAAGTAAATACCCTCATGGGAGTTGTTCAGGAGGAAGTGCCTGTAGTGAAGGATTACCCGGATGTTTTTCCAGAGGAATTACCAGGCATGCCACCGGATCGAGACATCGACTTTTTGATAGAGCTATTGCCAGGTATAGGGCCAATATCAAAGAGACCCTATCGGATGCCCGCAAATGATCTGGAGGAGATTAAGAAGCAGATCAAGGAGTTATTGGAGAAAGGTTACATTCGACGGAGTTCATCACCATGGGGAACCCCAGTGCTTTTGGTTGAGAAGAAGGATAAGTCTCTAAGAATGGTTGTTGATTATCGTGCATTAAATGAGGTGACGATCAAGAACAAATACCCACTGCCGATGATCAATGATTTGTTTGACCAACTGCAAGGAGCTAAGGTGTTTTCAAAGATCGATCTGCGATCAGGATATCACCAGCTGAAGATTCGAGAGAAGGATATACCAAAGACAACATTCACCACACGGTACGGGTTGTATGAATATACGGTCATGTCATTTGGACTGACTAACGCCCCTGCCTACTTCATGAGCATGATGAACAAAGTGTTCATGGAATATTTGGATAAGTTTGTTGTGTTGTTGATTGATGATATAATGGTATACTCGAAGAATGAGGAGGAGCACAAAGAGCATTTGCGTTTAGTTCTCGAGAAACTCAGGGAACACCAGTTGTATGCCAAGTTCAGCAAATGCGAGTTTTGGTTGAAGGAAGTCAGATTCCTTGGACATGTTATATCAGGAGAAGGTATAGCGGTAGACCCCACCAAGGTTCAGTCAGTCACTAAATGGTTGGCACCCACTTCAGTTAGCGAGATCCGCAGTTTTCTTGGACTCGCGGGATACTACCGAAGGTTCATTCAGAATTTTTCCAAGATTGCAAAGCCAATGACGGAGTTATTGAAAAAGGATACCAAATTTAAATGGACGGAAGAATGTGAGGCAAGCTTTCAGGAGTTAAGGAAATATTTGACTACATTCCCAGTACTGATTCTGCCGGATATACGCAAGGATTTCCAAGTGTATTGCGACGCTTCTCGCCTAGGACTTGGAAGTGTGCTTATGCAGGACGGAAGAGTTGTTTCGTATGCCTCACGACAACTAAAACCGCACGAATTGAATTATGCCACACATGATTTGGAGTTAGCAGAAGTAGTGCATGCGCTCAAGACTTGGAGACATTACCTTATTGGAAACCGTTGTGATGTGTACACGGATCATAATAGTTTGAAGTACATCTTCACACAGAAGGAGCTGAACCTTAGGCAGAGGAGATGGTTGGAGCTTATAAAGGATTATGACATGAAGCTGCACTATCATCCAGGCAAGGCCAATGTCGTAGCAGACGCTTTGAGTCGGAAGAGTTATGCTAACACCCTAGGGAGCACGGGATTGCCAAAGGAGTTAGCAGAGGATCTCAGGGAACTTCGATTGGAGATTGTTCCTAGAGGTTTTGTTGCAACAATGGAGGTTCAGTCTACATTGTTAGGAAAGATTCGAGATGCTCAGAAGGATGACGAAGAGATTGCTGAGATAAAAGAGAGAATGAGCAAAGGAAAGGCCAAAGGTTTTCGTGAGGATGAGCACGACACCTTATGGATTGAGGACCGTGTTTATGTGCCCAATAACACAGAGATCAGGAAGTTAATACTTTAGGAGGCTCATGACTCACCATACTCGATACACCCCAGAAACACAAAGATGTATTTCGATTTGAAGGAACGTTTCTGGTGGACAGGTATGAAGAAGGATATTGCCGAGTATGTAGCCGTATGTGATGTATGTCAGAGAGTGAAGGAAGAACATCAAAATCCAGCAGGATTGTTACAGCCTATGCCGATACCCGAATGGAAGTGGGATAAACTTGGCATGGATTTTATCACCGGATTGCCCAGGACCAAATCAAGATATGATTCTATATGGGTAGTAGTTGATCGCCTGACCAAAGTGGCTCACTTTATCCCTGTGAAAACAACCTACACCAGTGCGAAGTTGGCTAAGATATATATGACCAGGATCGTATGTCTGCATGGAGTTCCGAGGACCATTGTATCAAATAGAGGAACACAGTTTACCTCAAAGTTTTGGCATCAACTGCACCAGACTTTGGGAACGAGATTGGAGTTCAGTACAGCGTTTCACCCGCAGACGGATGGACAGACCGAGAGAGTCAACCAGATTCTGGAGGACATGTTGAGGTCCTGTGCGCTAGATTATGGATCTAGTTGGGATGACAATTTGCCCTACGCGGAGTTCTCATACAACAATAGCTACCAAGCCAGTTTGAAGATGGCACCGTTCGAAGCCCTGTATGGACGAAGGTGCAAAACACCATTGATGTGGGATGAAGTTGGAGACCGACAGTTGTTTGGACCAGACTTGATCAAGGAGTCCGAAGAGAAAGTTAAGTTGATCCGAGATAGACTGAAGGTAGCTCAGTCCAGGCAGAAGAATTATGCGGATTTGAAACGCAAGCAGGTAACCTATGAAATTGGAGATAGATCCTATCTCCGAGTATCACCCTTGCGAGGAGTGAAACATTTTGGAGTTAAGGGAAAGTTAGCCCCGAGATTTGTAGGACCGTATCATGTTTTGGAACGTATGGGAGAAGTTACCTACAAGTTGGAGTTACCTGAAGGACTGTCAGGAGTTCATGATGTATTTCATGTTTCACAGCTGAAGAAGTGTCATGCTGAGATGGCCGATACACCGTTAAGAGATACAGCACCCTTGGAGGCGATTCAGTTGGACAGTGATTTGTCCTATGAGGAGAAGCCAGTCAGGATTCTTGAATTTGCCAGCCGAGTCACCCGCAGCAAGGTTATCAAGTTTTGCAAAGTTCAGTGCGGGCACCATACCGAGGATGAAGCCACCTGGGAATGAAAGGATGATCTTCGCAAAGACCACCCACACCTATTTTCTAGCCAACCCGAATCTCGAGGGCGAGATTCATCTTAAGGGGGGTAGGTTTGTAACATCCCAAATTTCCAATTTGGAATGTTATACATAGATCATTCATGCATATCATATTTTTGCTGCATTTCGTTTCGCGATCCTCGAAATCCTAAGCAACTCAAGGACCCGCGGAGAGAGTTGGGGATTTCCCTGTTTTCATATTTGAATTTTATCAAATATTGAAACGAGGATTATTTGTTTTAATTATTTTTCTCTCCGAAAATATTTCGTATTCAAATATATGAGAGGAGATAATATGACTTCTCCAAAATAAATGAAATATTGGAGGAAAAAAATTAAAAATCAAATATTGGATTTTATTCGGAGTTTTTCGCTATTTTATTTGAATTAGGAAAAATATGTGTTTTTCAAATTGCATTTTAGGCCCAAATGAATGTTCACCTTGTCCGGCCTATTTTTAGAGGACGGGGAAAATTTATTTCGGGATTTTTGGAGTCCGTTTAGTATTTATTTTCTTTCTTTTTCTGCATGTCGGAATTATTTAAAAAATGAACCGACTCCGGGCCGTAACCGGCCAGGACTCCTCGAGTCGGCCTTTAAAGCCCGAGACCCCGAGCCAGCCCAGCCGCCACCCGCGCCCTAACCCTCATCGCGCCGCTGCCGCCACCGCCCCGCCCCGCGTCGCCGCCGCACCAGAGACGCCGGACCTCGCCGGACCCGGTTTTCGTGAGAAAATCGTTTTGGTTTTTTTCGAAACCCTAGATCCGTTTTCTTTATATACATCCGGTTCGGTTTATTTTCGGTTTAGTTATTTAGCGAACGCCCATTTTACGTTCGATTTAACGAACAGTTTTCACCATTTAACCACAGACAGCGAACGTTCGTTCTTTAGCCTGTTTGTCAGTTTTTCTTTTTCTCGGATTTTCCGCGATTATTTTCGATCGCGATTTCTAATCCGATTTTCGTTTTAGTTTATCTTTTCGCTCGTTTATCGGAATCAGGCGATTCAAGTGCCTAGATCTTCGTCTTGAAACCCTCCTTCTGTTTAACCAACTTGAACAAGATTTTGGTGCTGTAAAATTTGACTTTAGTTCAGATTAGTAAACGGATCTTGTTTCTTTCGCAGTTTGAGTTTCGTTGCTCCGCTTGATTTGATTCTTTTTGCAAACCAGAGTTCTTAAGTTGAACTTTCTGGTCAATTCTTCTTACTTGAGTTTTGCCCGTGCGTCTCTGCTTGATTGCTTATGTATGCTATTGTTTGTTTGCAATAGAATTCCCGGAGTGCGAAGTGTGCTACTACGAGTCCCTAGGTTTTGCGGATCGTCAGCAAGGCAAGTAACACATTGATCATACTTCTTTCATACCCAGTTTTTATGCATTAGTTCCAATCCTCAAACATTGCATGATTAGGATGTGATTAACTTGTGGGTATTGGGAAGTAGTTGATGAGGTAGAACCTATTGCCCTGTTACTATCAAACCTTGGGAGTTACTTCTATGTATTGCTTATATTGCTATGCTATGCTCGTAGACGTAGTTTGGGTGAGTGAATCCATGATAGATGTGAGATTGTTAATTAATGGTTCAACTTAAGGTGGCAACTTTAATACACATCTGGGTGGATTGCTTGTCGGGTACCTGGAGAATCCAGTTTTGTCCTAGGATATCCCGGAGTACCCGTGTGATCATCCTAAGGTCCGCCACCCAGGCTCAAAGGGAACTGAGATATTTTCATGCTAGAAACTTCCGTGTGGAGCCACAAGCTATTATGGGCTCTAGCATAGTTGAGTAAGTTGTGTGAGCTCTTGAAGAGGTGGATCAGCAGGTAGAGGGATGTAGGTTTGGTATGGTCTGCCCAGAGTAAAGAGTTAATGTTTCTAAAAGGCTATGTCTCGGTCATCCGTTTCTCAAACACCTTGTAGTGCGAGAAATCCAACGGAGGAGATCGAGTCTTGTGGGGAAAAGTGCGCAAACCTCTGCAGAGTGTACAATCTAATCATGGTTAGTCGTGTCCCCGGTTATGGACAATCTTGAGTATCTAGTACTTGGAGTATCCTAAGTATCTCATCACTCTAAATTAATATTGTTGGGTTGATAATTACTTTAATTGGGATTGAGTTGGAGGAACCTTCTCAATGATGTTTCAACTACCATGATAGTTAGAATAAAACGTATTCCTTTGTTGTAGGGAAAAATTGGCTTTTCGCAAAAAATATAACCATAGAGCTTGCCACCAGCCAAATATGCATGTAGTGATAGCATTATTCTGTTCTTGCTCTACTGTGTTATATTGCCAGCATATTCCATGTGCTGACCCGTTTTCGGGCTGCAACGTGTTATGTTGCAGACTTTTCAGACGAAGAGCAAGGTTCGTTACGTCGTTGCCGTGTAGCTCAGCTATGCCATTGGAGTTGATGGACTCACTTTATCTTCCAAGCCTTCCGCTGTTATCGTATTAGATGGCCTTAAGCCATATTCATTGTAATAAGTTCTCTTTTGAGACATTCGATGTAATAAGTGTGTGATTGCTACTCTGTTATAAATCCTTCGAGTACTGTGTGTGTCAGCATTACCGATCGAGGGATGACACTGAAGCACAGAGACTTGACTGTTTGAGGTCGGGTCACTACATTTTGGGAGAATCTTCTCTTCTTTTGTAGGCAGCCCTACACTCATTGGAGCAGTGTCCGGGTCTTCCACAATTGTAGCAATTTCGTTCACGACTTGAAGATCTTTTGTCATTGTAGGACCTTGACTTGGAACTTCTCTCCTTGCTTCTACTCTTGTAGAACTTGTTGAAGTTCTTCACCATTAGGCTCAATTCTTCATTGAAGGTTTGTTTCTCACTTGATGATGTGGGAGCATCATATGAGGCTTTGTAAGCACAGCTTGACTTGTTGTGGAGCTCTTCCTTATCCTTAAGTGACATCTCATGAGCAACAATTCTTCCAATGACTTCCGTTGGCTTGAGATCTTTGTAATTGGCATCATTTGGATCAATGTGCACACGGTATCATATTTTCCATCCAAGGCTCTTAGGATCTTCTTGATGATGAATTTGTCGGTCATTTCTTCACTCCCTAAGCCGACAATCTCATTTGTGATGAGAACGAGCCTAGAGTACATTTTAGCGACACCTTCACCATCCTTCATTTTGAACTTGTCAAGTTGACTTTGAAGCACATCCAATTTGGATTCCTTGATGGAGTTGGTACCCTCGTGCATATCAATCAACGTATCCCAAATTTCCTTTGCATTCTCAAGACGGCTGATCTTGTTGAAATCTTCGGGGCACAATCCGTTGAAGAGAATATCACATGCTTGAGCATTGTATTGCAGCATCTTCAACTCTTCCGTGGTAGCTTCACGGTTCGGTTCTCTCCCATCAAAGAATTCACCTTGCAAGCCAATACACACACTAGCCCAAACGGCGGGGTTATGTCCAAGAATATGCCTTTTCATCTTATGCTTCCAAATAGCAAAATTAGTACCATCAAAGTAAGGACCTCTATGGTGGTAATTTCCCTCGCAAGACGCCATACTCTCCTAGGTTGTGAAACCAAGGCTATGATCACCAAAAGCTATGGAAATCAAGGCAAATGGAGACCAAAGCTCTAATACCACTTGTAGGATCGAAAGTATGTCTAGAGCGGGGGTGATTAGACTACTTGACCAAATAAAAATCTAGCCTTTTCCCAATTTTAAGTCTTGGCAGATTTTAGCAACTTAGCACTAGTCAAGTAAACAACCTACACATGCAAGTCTAAGTGTATTGCAGCGGAATGTAAAACATTGCATATGAAGGTAAAGGGAGGAGTTTGGAGGGAGAAAACGTAATGTAGGCATGGTGATTTCTGGCGTGGTTTCGATAGGTGGTGTTATCGTACATCCACGTTGGTGGAGACTTCAACCCACGATGGGTAACTGTTGTGCAAGTCAATGGAGGGCTCCACCCACAAAGGGTCCACGAAGAAGCAACCTTGTCTATCCCACCATGGCCATCGCCCACGAAGGACTTACCTCACTAGGGTAGATCATCACGAAGTAGGCGATCTCCTTGCCCGTACAAACTCCTTGGTTCAACTCCACAATCTTGACGGAGGCTCCCAAGTGACACCTAACCAATCTAGGAGATACCACTCTCCAAAAGGTAATAGATGGTGTGTTGATGATGAACTCCTTGCTCTTGTGCTTCAAATGATAGTCTCCCCAACACTCAACTCTCTCTCACGGATTTGGATTTGGTGGAAAGATGATTTGAGTGGAAAGCAACTTGGAGAAGGCTAGAGATCAAGATTCATATGGTTGGAATGGAATATCGTGACCTCAACACATGAGTAGGTGCTTCTCTCTCAGAAAATGTATGGTGGAAGTGTAAGCATGTTCTGATGGCTCTCTTCACGAATCAAGAGTGCGTGGAGGGGTATATATAGCCTCCACACAAAATCTAACCGTTACACACAAATCACCGAACTCGGTGGGACCTAATAATGCAACTCGGTCATACCGATTTAGTTCAAAATGTGAACGTCAGGATTTTCGGTGGGACCGACATGTCAACTCGGTGAGACCGATTTCATTAGGGTTAGGGCATAACATAATCTCGGTGATACCGATTACACAAACTCGGTGGGACCGATTTTGGTGACAAGCTAACACAGAGTTGGTCAGGCAAACTCGGTGGGACCGATTCGCTCATCTTGGTAAGACCGAAATGTTACGAAAGGGAAACAGAGAGTTTGCATTGCGAACTCGATGGGACCGATCGCTCATCTCGGTTCGACCGAAACGTTACGAAGGGAAACAGAGAGTTTGCAATCCCATCTCGGTGAGACCGAGATCCCTATCGGTGAGACCAAAATGACTAGGGTTTTTTGGCAGTGGCTATGTCAAGTCGGTGGCGCCGGATATAGAAAGTTTCGGTGGGGCCGAGTTTGACTTTTGGTTTGGGACATATGTGGATACGAGAAAGTGGTTGAGGGTTTTGGAGCATATCACTAAGCATTTTGAGCAAGCAAGCCATTAAGCAACACCTCATCCCCTTTTAATAGTATTGGCTTTCCTATGGACTCAATGTGATCTTGGATCACTAAAAGTAAAATGTAGAGTCTTGAGCTTTAGAGTTTGAGCCAATCTTTTGTCCTTAGCATTTTGAGGGGTCCACATTCCTAGTCCATGCCATGCCAATCATTGAGCTTTCCTGAAATATTTATCTTGAAATAGAATTAGCTCAATGAGCTACATGTTGTTAGGAATTACCAAAACCACCCAGGGATAGTTGCACTTTCAATCTCCCCATTTTTGGTAATTGATGACAACATATAGATCAAAGCTTCGACAAATGATCATAAGATTGAAATACATCGTCGCTTTGAGAAGTATGTGATAAGCAAGAGCTCCCCCTAAATTTGTGCATTATTTAAGATTTGCGTTTGCATTCCATGTCACATACATCTTGGTGGAGCGCTCAAAATAATAGAAAATTAAAAGCATGCACTCATCACCAGGCAAAGTGGATGATCATATAAGAGATATAAGAGTTAATATCATCCAAGCAAGCATTAAAGTAGCACATGATCAAACAAGTATCTCACAGAAACATAGAGTAAAGTGTATCAACCAAGCACACAAGTTCAAGCAAAAGCAAGAGAGATAACAGGCAAAACACTCTCTCTCGAAGCCTATGATCTATACATATTTCTCCCCCTTTGGCAACAAGTTACCAAAAAGTTCGAAAATGCATAGTGATATGCGTCTCTCAGGCTTGGTCTTCGGGAGGTGGTGTAGAAATAAATCCAAGAACGAAGGCATCTGTTGATGTAGTTGGAGCTGGTGGAGTGGCTGCTCGAGGTGGCGCTGAAGCTGTGGCTGCTGGTGCTGATGCTGTGGCTCTTGAGTCAAGTACAGGCACTGCAGCAGACCTCTGTCCTCTAGGCACTCGTTGAAAAGCATCAGTAGTTGCCTTCCCTTTCCTCACTTCTGCTTCCTCCTGGAGCTGCTCAACTGCTATTTGTATCTCAGTTACCTTCAGATCAAGATCATAAAATTTTGTCTCTATGATCCTCTCCATACTCTCCTGGTTTTGAGTCAGGGTGGCCAAGCCCTTCTCCCTCAGTGTAGATTGGATCAGATAAGCCAGCTGATCTTGCTTGCTGTTCAGGAAAACTTGAGATGCTTCCTCAACACTCGGCATCTTGGCAGCTTTCTCAGCCTTAGCTTTGGCTCTCTTCTCTTGTGCTTGAGCTGATGATGGTTCCTCCTCATTCATCACTACAGTGTTGTCTTCAAATTCAGGATATAAGGGTAGATGCTCCTTGTCCAGCAAATATGTGCCTGTGCCCATCTTAGAATTGATGAGCTCCTGAATATGTGGAGCATACCCACAACTTCTCTTTTGATCAGCAGCTGTCCTCTTGATTGTCTCTACAATCAGACTCATGACCTTGAACTTCTGAGGGACATCAAAAAGCTGTAGCAGGTTGATAGAATGTCCTCTGATCATCTTGTGATCTCCTGACTTGGGTAGTAGAGTGTGCCTTAGGATGGTGTTGATGGTAGGCAGACCAGACAACAGATAGTGTACCGATCCAAGCTTGTGTGTCTCCAAAGCTTTGTCAGGGATCTCTTTGTACATGTTTGCCATTGAGTTGTGGTCTTTCTTCTTCTTTGCATACACATCCAAGTCATCTTCATGTTCCTCTGGGGCATTGATCCATTTAGCCCATTCGTCAACAGTGGATTGGTACCTTGTACCTTTAGACATCCATATGATCTTCCCATCTGGGTAAAAGTGAGCAGTGGAGTAAAACTGCATGATCAGCTCATCATTCCATTTTGTGAGCTTCTGCCCAACAAACTTATCTACTCCACAAGCTTTGAAGCTGTCACAAACTCCTAAGAAGTGATCTTCCTTCTCCTTGATGTACTCCCAATTAACCCATCTCCTGTCACATACAATTGGCTTCTTGTCAAGCAAAATTGTCACATAGAAGTCTTGCTGTTCTCTTGTTTGAAATCTTTAATCAACTGCAGTCTTCCTCCTCACAGCATAGGGATCAGACTATCTCCACAATCTCAGTCCAGCATCCTTTCTGATGTGCATGTCCTTAGCCACTGGATGAGCATCATTATGGTCTGGAATCTTGGGTTTCAGCTTTCTCAAGATGAGAGACTCATCATCCTCTTCTTCAGCTTGAGGCATTGGGGCCTTGTTCTTCTCTTCAGTAGGAATACTTCTGGTGTTCCTCTTGGGCTTAGGGGGTTTCTGAGCTTGAGCTTTGAGAGCAGTCTTGGGCTTTCATGGATCAGCCCCTGACTTGATAGCATCTCCCATAAGCTTCTGAGCTTTGGGTGCTGGAGCATCCTCTTCTTATTCTTCTGAATCTCTTACCATAGTTGATTTTCCAAGAACTTTTGCAGTAGTGGTTCTTGCCCTCTTCTTTTTCTTGTCATCACCTGCTGCTTCACCATCATCTGATTCTATGGTGAATTTCATTGTCTCTCCTGTTGCAACCTTCCTTGGCTTTGACATTGGGATTCTTCTAGCAGGTGCCTTCTTGTTCAAGCCTGGCTTTGTTGTAGCAGTTGTGCCATACTCTTTCTTCAAGAATTTGTTCCTTGAGGTGGCCTCATCCTCAACAACCACACAGTCCTCATCCTCAGATTCTGAGGTTCTCTTCTTCCTGGTTCTGGTGGCTGCCTTGGGCAAGTTACTAGGTGTTCCTACTGCCCTCATCATAGCTGCTTGAGGGATCTGAACCCTCACTCAATTGCACATGTTCCTCAGATTTGTTCTGACTGTCACTCTGGTCAGACATCTTGGCAATCTCACTGACAGCAGACCCTGTGAATATATTACCACAGCCTATATAATGGATAACATGTAATATTATTTTTAGTACATTAGTGGGACCGGCTCGTTAGCACGTACTATTCGCCTTCACTTACTGGTGGGTTCCATATGTGCTCTCTCTCTCCTCCCCTTCTGCGTTTAGACGCACGGGCAAACACGAAGCACTCGCGGGCGATGTTGCCGTTAACCATATCTAGACGTCTTCACAAGTTACGGCACCAGTTCACGTACTAGTAGTACTAGTCAATTTGTACGTGCAATGCACGTTAATTTGGAAGTATATTAAGTGCATGCGGATATTAAGTAGGATATTATTTGCGTGTTATTATGTGATTAGCACTATTTTGGGCATGAAATTAACTGCACGCTAAACATGTTGAGTGTTCGACATTGAAGCAGTCTAGGTCGTTGGATGAGAAGGAATACATGTGGCTTGATGACATTTTATATTTAATTTGATACAGCTCTAGTAGAACATTCAGTTGATCAAACCATAGATTTCATTCAGGCTGACTCCGACTTTACATTCATACGATGATTGATCTAAAATAAACGGAAATGATAAATGTTCGGATTTTAAGCATGGCAATCTGAACGTTTTTCACGGCAAATTTATATTACGCGGCGGTGGCGGGGGCGTCTTGCGATGGGAAGCGGCTCCTCTGCTGTGCTCTGTGTGTCGTCGGGCCACTGACCGACGGTGACAGCAACGGCGGCGTCTTGCGCCGTTGTTGGCGTACTCCCGGATGTTGGCAGAAGCTTCAAGGAAGACCAATATGTTCAGGACTTCGGTCTCCAGGAGCGAATCAACTGGCGGGAGGAGGCGACTGGCGTTGGTGCAAGGAAGCGGTCGACGACGGCCATCCGTGCCGCTGAGGGGGGCACTGGCACCCGCACGAGGACAGGCGCTGACAACGGCGCGGCGGAGACATTCGTGTGCACGGGCACCAGCAGGGGCGTGCTCGTCAGTGCACGCGCAGACGCATGTGCTGGCAGGTGCATGGGCGCGTGAAAGTCGCCTGGGACCTCGTGGAACCCCGTGGCATCAAGCTCGGCGACAATGTGCGGCTCCCAGCCCATCAATGCCACGGGGATTGGCGTTGGTGCAGTCGGGGCGACGGGAGCAGGAACGGGAGTGGGGACATGTAGGAGATATGCCCTAGAGGCAATAATAAATGATATTATTTATCTCCGAGTTCATAATTATGTTTATGTTCCATGCTATAACTGCAATGATTCTCGAGTCTACAATATCCACGAGGCTCGGAGGAAGACTCATATGCACGTGTGGAATAATAAACGGTAAGAAGTATTCCTAGTCTGGCCTCTAAGACTAGCTCAAGTGTTGCATGATGGTTCTGTTTTCCTCATCATGGGCATGTCTATGCCAGCAATTTTGAGGGCAAACTGTTAAGAGAACATTTGTGTTGAATCGACCCGGATTGATGTTATGCTAAGAGATTCATTCGTCACAAGTTAATGGTGCATAACACAGAGATGGTTAACGTTTGCATGATTCCTTAGACCATGAGAGTATCGAGTTTCTTCATGCTTGCTTCATGAACTTTGGGGTTTGTTAAACGTCATCCGTAAATGGGTGGCTATTACGGTGGCTTACGGGTTCATGGAAAAGTGTGTCAAGTAACTTGATAGCTCAAGATTGGGATTTGCTCCTCCGACAATGGAGAGATATTCTCGGGCCCTCTCGGTATTACGGTATCCATCATCGTCTGGCCAGACACAGTGTGATTTGATCACTGTGATGCCGGAACACGGAAACGAGAAAAGAGAACAAAACCGGTGACGAGGTAACTAGCATAGTGGACAAGTTGTTGATCCACGGGAATGCCAACATGTCTCACCTCGGGTATTTGTAACATATCGCGAAGCAACAGGAATAGCACACGACAACTGGAGGTTCACTCGAATATTTATTCGTGTGGGTATAAGGGTCAATATGGGTGTCCACGGCTCCGATGTTGATCATTGATCGAAAGGGGTTCCGGGTCATGTCTATACTTCACCGAACCTATAGGGTCACACGCTTAAGGGTCATCTATCTGCTGAATACTAAAGAGGGACTGAGAGAAAATCACCGAAAAAGTTTCAGACACCGAAAAGTTTCGGACAGCGGAATCGTACCGCAGAGAGAGGTCATCGGATAAGTTTTGATGATACCGAAAAGTTGTTTCGGGATACACCATTAAGTCAAATTGGTTTCGGCACATGCCTGATAATTCTTGGAGGATGCCAGAATCATTCTGGAAGCTTTTTGGAATTTTCTGAGATAAAAACCGGAAATGTTTCGGAGCTGCGGGAGCCACTTCAGATGCGTTTCGCAGATGAAAATCACTAAAACCGGAACTGTTTCGGAACGTGTTGAAAATCATTTTAGTGGGTACTGGAAATGTTCTTAGCCCACATAAATATTTTCAGTTCGATCAGACGCTGAAAAATGTCGTCGTGAATAGTGAAAATCAGCTTTATGGTTACTTTATGGAAAGCCACCTTTTGGGGCTTTGCTCCAAAAGATCTAGGGGATGACATGGATGGATAGGAGCCATTTTTTGGGCCCCTCATGGGGGTGTGGCCGACCACATGGGGTATCCCCCCTTGGGGACCCTCTTGTTCATTGGTTTCACTCCTAGGTCCTTGTGGAAGGACTTCATTCATGTGCATTTTGGGTTTTTTGTGAAACTACCCTACCCCCTTGGGATTTCCTATAAATAGAGGTGGAGGGGCAGCCCTCCACACTCATCCCTTGCTCTCATACACATGCCATGCATTATCTGGCTTCTTCTCTTCCTCCCACGAAAAGAGTTTCGTAGAGCCGTAAGGCTGTCTGGGTTCCGACAGGAACTAGTTCTGGACGGCGAAGCCCTGCCGGATAGATGACACCGTATGTGTGCAACTCTGTAGAGAGATCGTAGTTTCAGTCTTAGTTCGTGAGTGCCTCCCGAAGGGCTGTCCCTGTGACCGCCCGAGTTTCGAAGGTCCTCCCGAAGGGTTGTCCGAGTGACCGTTCGAGTTTCGAAGGTCCTCCCGAAGGGCTGTCCGCAACACCGTTCGGGGGGGCTGTTCGACCGCCTCCCAGAGGGTTGTCTGAGGAGCAGATGAGGGTATACATCCTCGCGGTTGGGAGGTTGTAAATCCTAGCTGCGGGGATCTGCACCGCCGATCGTCATCGACTCTACTTCCCGCTGCGCTACGAGTCGGTAACGAAAAAGATCAAACCATGTATGCAGTCTCCATAGTGGTCCTGGGCTGGTGCGTAGGTCGGAAATTTTTTGTTTTCTGCTGCGTTACCCTATAGTGGCATCAAGAGCCGTGCTATGCGTAGATGCAGGTTTCGATCTAGAATACATGGAGATGTATGGGTATTGCATAATATAATTAGGTAGTAGATGAGATCTATTGCTGAAAATTATTTATGCTGGTGACACATGAAATCTGTTACCCGAGGTTCTTGTTGCTTCCCTAGAATTTGCATTTGCTCAATCTCGAGACAGCATGGTGGAATTTGACAAAGTTCTGGCAATCCATGATCCTGATTGTTCATGGAAGTGCTGTCAGTTCTTTGGGTTCTGCCGTAGTCAAAAGAAAGATGAAATTCCCAGATGAATGGGCATTGCAGATATGATCTGCACGGGGGTCATGCGTATGACGAAGTTAGTATGGGGCTCGAGATTTAATTATCTCGTGTTTCATACACCCCGAGATGTTAATCTAGCAACTTGAATAATCATACTTGATGATAAAACGTTGGTAGCTGCGGTTTAAGTCAAAACCTTAGAAGCCACGTAAAATAAAATTTTACATAAACCGATTAGAGATGTCTAACTTGGTTTTGCAGGATGTGCATGTGATGTGGTATAGCAATGCTCATATTCAATTTGATTATGTATGAGATGACTATATGATGTAATTAACATGACCTGCGTGTCATGATTCGGCATGATGGCTGGAGCCATATGATTGTCTCTTTAATGTCCTACGTGTCTGCACTTATTTTATTAGCTATAGAGATAGCAATATTATCTGGTGCATCGACAAGGTGGTGGCAATCTTCGCGAAGGTGAACACTGACCCGAATGCCGAAGACGAAGAAATGAAAGACTTCTCTGTCAGAAAGGGATATACCATATCATGCTATTATGAATTGCCTGAGATGTTTATCCAGTATGATGCACCCTTCTTGATTGCGCGGTAGTCGCTTTTTATTAGGGTGATCTCTCACTTAAAATATCAAAGTAGTTAGTGTTCACCCAAGTGTAGCACCGTTTGAAATTGGTATCTTTTCGGGGTGCGCCATGTACACATGAGCACGAATGAATCGAGAGGAATGAGGCGGGTGAGGTCAGACCTCGCAGCAAGATCACTTGGTTGTCTTTGACGTTCAGGCAGGAGAGTCCTGAGCTCGGAACACGCCCATCGAAAGATGAACAAGAATCACATAGAGATGTGATCGGCAAGTTGGCCTACCGATTGAAATTCGTGTCATCAGTGATGAACCCGTCAATGGCATCGAATAGAAATATGGATCTTGAATCACTCTAAATCAATTATGAGAGATATTGATTTGAGTGGGAGCGCACTGTTGAATTAACATGTTTAATTCTCAGTGCAATTAATTATGAACACTGTCTAAGTGTTTCTTGCAAAATAGTTGTAGAATAATGGCTCGCGATTCCACTTTCCCTGTTAAAATTGAATAGCTGTTAAATATCTGGTTAAAACTTTACGATTGGTAACGTAATATGAGGATTGTCCTCAAAAGTGCCGAGAAGGACTTTGTCCTATCGCATGCATTCCGTATCCTCCCGCTAATGCTATGGATCATGTGACTCTCGTCCTTCGATCCAAAAGCTAGAATTCTGTTACGGTCAAGTGGAATATGCTTGCTTCCATGAAACCCAAACTTCAAAAGTTGGGATAGTTATATGATATTCATGCAACTGAAAATTATTTTCAGATACAAACAAAGCAATGTTTGTTTGCAAGTATTAGTAAAAGTGTTTACTATGCATTTGACTGTTAGGAAAGGGATCCAGAAGAACGCCTGTCATATAATGAAAGGTGAATAAAACAACAACTTAAAGAGAAAGGAAGTGTCCAAAGGGTGTTAGTATGACTTACACGCCTAGGAAGTCCGGGGCTAACGCCACTCTTCAATTGGGTGCTTCTTTTGCGAGTAGGAGAAATACTAAAAGTAAAACTGATAGAAGTATAAAGGCAGAAAGAAAGATGACTGGAATATCCAGCTCATGTATGAATGTTATACAATTTTTTGATGTATAGTAGGCTGGTCAAAGATATAGTTCTTGGGAATTATGGTTAAACATGTTAATCACTAATTCTTGGGTATTGTGAGTTAATCACAAAGATACCCGCTCGATTGCATTCTGTTACGAATCAATGTAAGAGCTACTATGGCCTAAAAAGACTAGCCTGAAATGAGGTTAAGGTATACACAGGGAACATAGTAAATGTTACTATACCTTCCATCGGTGTATTGCCGTCTGTATTTATTTTCATAATTCATTTAGAGTTTTACAAACTCTAGCCCATTGCATAAGGTATCTTGCAAGAAGGTTGTTCATAAGAGAACTTTTTATGTTCGATGTTATGAATAACACAAGGGCCATACTTTCATTATGAATGAGATGTATGTTATGAATACTGATAATAATACAATACCTCTAGGTTTACTTTCATAATTCATTTTAGAGTTTCATACACTCTAGCCCATTGCACAATGTTTGTTGCAAAAGAGTTGTTCATAAAAACAACAATTGTTGTTAAGTATTATGAATAACATGAAGGGCCATGCTTCCATCCAAGATGGCATGTATGTTATGAATATTGATGGTAATATGATACATCCATAACACTGACGCTAAATGTCGCAAGACTAAAAGAATACCACACAAGTGTGGCACTACATTTGGTCACATTGGAGAAACCCGCATGGAAAATTCCATTATGATGGATTTTGAAGTCTTTTTGATTTTGAATCATCTGACACTTGCAACTTTCCTCCGAAAAGTGAAGTGACTAAAATACCGTTCACAGGCCATAAGGAACGAACAACAAACTTATTAGTGATCATACATTTGATGTGTGTAGTCCGATAAGTGTTGTTAGTGGTGGATTTATTTATCTTCAGAAATGACTCAAGTAGATATATGGATATTTACTTGATGAGACGTAAGTCTGGATCTTTCGAAATCATTCGAAAGCATTTCAAAAATGAAGTAGAAGTTATTGTAACAAGAAAATTATGTTTCTGCAATTTGATTGCACAAAGGAATATTTGAGTTACATGTTTAGCAAATGTCTGATGAGTTGTGAAAGGGGTTTCATAACTTGCACCTCCTGGAACACCACTGCAAGTGGAAAGTCCGTGGAGATGTAATCAAACCATTTATGACATGGTAAGGTCAAAGATGACATAAATAAATTTTCCATTATCCCTTTTAAAGTGATGCTTTAGAGACTGCGGCTTTTACACTGAGAAGAGCTACATCGGGTCTATTGAAATGAAGCCATGGTATGGTACGCCCAACCATGTTATATCTTTTCTTAACATTTGGAATATGGGGCTTGTGTAAAAGGTTACAAACCTATTCCAAATTAGACAAGTGCTACTTTGTAGGTTATACCAAAATGTTGGGTATTCCTCCCTCACTATACCGAGGCAAATAGTTTTGCCGCGAAACGGTGTGCTTTTAAAGAGAATGGTTCTTTCAAAAAGGTGAGTGGGATAATAGTGCAACTCGACGAGATAAACAGTATCTACGTCATCAGATCAAAGGAAAGAGACCTTGGAAGTAATTCCAGAGTTTCCCACTGCGACTGATACAGAAGTCTCTACAATAAAATGTATGAACTTCGGTCGTACTTGCAGCTGAACCACGTAGGCAAGGCTCGTGCAAACCTCTCAGGTGCGCAAACGAGATATTGTTGTTAGAAAACATTATACCTACGATACATAAGGAAGCGTTGATGGGCCCTGACTCCGGAATTGGCTAAATGCCAATACAACCTGAGTTAGTTTCCATATAAGTGATTCAAGATTTAAACCTTGATACACCTTTCGGAAGACTTAGAGTCTAACGAATATTTATGGAACTTAAAACTGATACGGATAAAGATGTTTTATCCATAAAGCTCGACTTGTTGAAATAACAAGTTCAAGAGTTGACTACGATGAGGTTGTTTTCATCGTAGCGATGCTTAAAGTCGGTTCGGGTTGAACTAGCAATTAATACATATTTCAATCATGAGATATGAAACATGGATGACAATAGGATTTCCATCTGATGGAAATGAAACCAAGGACTTGCATGTGTTACAGTCCAAAGCCTTTTGTCTATCCATAGGATGCTAGTAAGGGTGCAAACTTCAGAGTTCCAGCGATGGACAGAAGAGAGCAAATGGAGTTGGAATCTTCGTGCTTTGATGAAATGGTCAAAGGGTTTGACTTCATCAATGGGTAACGAAGATGCTTGTAATTCAAGAAAGTAAGTGGGAGCGTAATAATATTTCTAAAAACCTTGTGTGCTTGACACATTGTTCATTGGAAATAAATTTCTTGACACGAATTAGGACTTCATTTGAAAATAGTTTTTTGATGAAGTGCTTAGGCTAAATAGCCTCAATATTAGGAATAAAGATCTATGGAGATAGATTTACCTAATAGGGCTAAGCAATGAATACATATTGACAAGGTGCTAAAACCTTTTAGCATTTAAAACCGCCAGGGAGTGATTCTTGCCGGAGTCACATGGAAGAGTTTTTTTTGCAAGACTCGGTGTCCCAAAACACTGATGAGCAAAATACATGATGCAGATTCCACACACTTTTGTGTTTGGATTAATCATGTATTCCATGGTATGTAAAACAACCAGATATGTCCGATACTCCCAAGGTGTTGCGAGTATGGATACCAAAGTGATCAAAGTAATGACCATGGGACAACGGTGAAAGATGTCATTGAGTACTAGAGTAAGTACTGATGATATGTTTTCTCGCAAGCGGAGATCATGAAGAGTTCGTTGTAAAATGTTACATCGATACAGTCTTCATCTTTTCTCCATGTGATTTTCGATTTAAGTTAAGGGTTTTGTGTAATACACAATATGGTGGCACGGTAGTTGGAAATTGTTCCCAACAGGATACTGTGGCGAATTCTATAACAAATGACTAAGTTTGTTGACGCTTTAGAAGCGACAAACAAGATGTTGAACATATAATTCATTCATGAACTTACTATGGTTCCAAGATGGCTTTTGTCAATGGGACACTACTACAGGTAGTTTCTCCATAACTCAGTCTGAGGAATCCAGGTTCGACCTGTGATTCACATACATAAAAGCCAAGTCCGCACAAAATATGAATTTTGTGAAAGCGTGAAAATGCGAGGATATGCAGAGATAGACACGGAGCTGAAGTTGTCAGATCCGATGGACATCAGGCTATACCACATGCGAAGCATTTTTTACACCAGTATGCCATAGGTGTGAAGTGCATTAGCATTAACTGGATTATTGACTCTAGTGCAAGTGGGAGTCTGTAGGAGATATGCCCTAGAGGCAAGAATAAATGATATTATTTATCTCCGAGTTCATCATTATGTTTATGTTCCATGCTATAACTGCAATGATTCTCGAGTCTGCAATATCCACGAGGCTCGGAGGAAGACTCATATGCACGTGTGGTATAACAAATGGTAAGAAGTATTCCTAGTCTGGCCTCTAAGACTAGCTCAAGTGTTGCATGATGGTTCTGTTTTCCTCATCATGGGCATGTCTATGCCAGCAATTTTGAGGGCACAATGTTAAGAGAACATTTGTGTTGAATCGACCCGGATTGATGTTATGCTAAGAGATTCATTCGTCACAAGTTAATGGTGCATAACACAGAGATGGTTAACGTTTGCATGATTCCTTAGACCTTGAGAGTATCGAGTTTCTTCATGCTTGCTTCATGAACTTTGGGGTTTGTTAAACGTCATCCGTAAATGGGTGGCTATTATGGCGGCTTACGGGTTCATGGAAAAGTGTGTCAAGTAACTTGATAGCTCAAGATTGGGATTTGCTCCTCCGACGATGGAGAGATATTCTCGGGCCCTCTCGGTATTACGGTATCCATCATCGTCTGGCCAGACACAGTGCGATTTAATCACTGGGATGCCGGAACACGGAAACGAGAAAAGAGAACAAAACCGGTAACGAGGTTACTAGCAAAGTGGACAAGTTGTTGATCCACGGGAATGCCTACCACGCATTTTCTGGGTCCTCCTCGGTCATAGCGCCAAAGAAAGTAAATGAGTCATCAAATCACGAAAGACAACCTTTCCTGCCGAGTATATCAGTGAAGCACGGTGGCTAGCTAGTTGGGCTAGTGCGACCGATTAGCTAGGCTACCGCTGAGGGAGTCCTGGATTAAGGGGTCCTCGGGCGTCCGGCCTATGTGATGTGGGCCGGACTGATGGGCCATGAAGATACAAGATACAAGACTTCCTCCCGTGTCCGGATGGGTCTCACCTTTGCGTGGATGGCAAGCTTGGCGTTCAGATGAAGATTCCTTCCTCTTTTATCCGACTTTGTACAACCCTAGGCCCCTCCGGTGTCTATATAAACCGGAGGGTTTAGTCCGGAGGGGTAATCACAATCATACAGGCTGGACATCTAGGATTTAGCCATTACGATCTCATGGTAGATCAACTCTTGTAATCCTCATATTCATCAATATCAATCAAGCAGGAAGTAGGGTATTACCTCCGTCAAGAGGGCCTGAACCTGGGCTCGTGTCCCCCGTCTCCTGTTACTATCGACCTTAGACGCACAGTTCGGGACCCCTATCCGAGATCCGCCGGTTTTGACACCGACATCGGTGCTTTCATTGAGAGTTCCGCTGTGACGTCGAAGACAGGATCGATGGCTCGCCTTGTTATCAAGGACAGTATCACCTCCGGAGGAGCGCTGGCCTCAGGCCAAACCCTCCGGCTGGGCGGCTTTACCATGACCGCCCGTTCGGCCGTTAAGCCAATGATGACTTCTTAGATCATCGAAAATCGTCTCCGTGTTGACTCCGAATACTCCAAACGGATGGATCCAGTGGATTTGTCGTCTTTAAACGAACTCTTGGATCGCATCGCCGCCATGGGAGTCGCTACAAACTATGATTAGATTGGGCTTAAACCCGATCAGAGAGAAATCAAATCCCCGCCGATCACCCATTAGATAGCCGTCGTAGAGGAGCAAAACAACAACTCTTCTCCTACGTTGAAGAAAAGCCACGTTCGGATTTCCGAGATCCAAGAGCCGGATACCCATTTGCGGGATGATACTCTCAACCCTCCGAACTTAGAACCGGGCACCGAGCGTGGAAAATCATTTGACGTCCCGGAGCCCGAACTAATAAGCTCGGAAGTTCTTCAAACTCCTGACTCCACATTGGGTCAGGGTTTGGATTTAAAGCCACCCACCCACCACAAGCAATATTCACCAAGCAATTCTGGCTCTCCGGATATATGCAACCTCATGTACGTACGACAGCAGTCTCAGGAAACAGCCGGTCACTTTTGGGCCAGATTCCTCCTTGTCAAAGACAAGATTAAAGATTGCCGCGACGAGGACGCGATTTCAGTATTCTACAATAATTGCACGGATGAAGGAATCCTCAACGCCATCAACCGCCGTCGCATATTACACTTTGCTGACTTGGCGACCATAGTACAGAAGTACTGCGCAATGGAAAGCGCCTGGAAAACTCAGACAGCTCGCTGGGAACCACCGGTCTTCACTCAACCCCTCTGGCGGGCAAAAAGGATGCACCCTCGTGGGGCACCCGACCCCATAGTGAAGAAAACTAAGCCCATTACGGGACGCAGAACTTGGAGGGATGGCTCAATAGGCCATGCAAAATACACACGACACCGGATACCACACCAACCCACAGCCTTAGAGCATGCTGGATACTCCGGCAGGTGGCCAAGAGCGGCGAGGATATCCTCACCAAAAACACCTCAGAGCAACACCCCCCGGAGGACAACGGCCTCATATTATTGACGGTCTTCGAGACTTTCGCTTCAAACAATCGGCGCAAGAGGGCACTCCGCGACCTCGCCGAAGTCTGCCAAGTCGCAGCAATAAACCCCTGGAATGACACGGCCATAACTTTCAATGCCAGTGACGAACCAAAATTCCGGTCAGTCCGGGCACCAGCCGCCTTGGTCCTCAATCCAATTGTGGAAGGCTTTCGGCTCACTAAAGTGCTCATGGACGGCGGCAGCGGGCTAAACCTCATGTATGAGGACACACTCAATAAAATGGAAATAGACATGAGCCACATCGAGCAAAGTAATACGACCTTCCGAGGAATCATTCCCAGCCTGGAGGCGCGATGCGTGGGGAAAATTGCACTCGACGTGGTATTCGGCACACCGGAGAACTATCAGTCCGAAGAGATAACCTTCCAGGTGGCCCCTTTCAACAGTGGATATCACGCCCTGTTGGGGCGAGACGCATTCATATGCTTTCGAACTATACCTCATTATGGGTATATGAAACTCAAGATGCCCGGGCCCAATGGTATTATCACTCTCGCCAGTGATCCAGACATTGCACTCCGCGCCGAAAAAAACCGCATCCCTGGCCCTCGAGGCACTATCCGAGGCCCTCGCAGCTGAAGAGTTAACCGCACTACGCTCCACGGTGGATAGGGACGACGTAATCCTTGATAAGCGGCCCAAATCCACCTCATTTAAACCAGCAGACGAAATAGTCAAATTTCAAGTCCACCCGACGGACCCCAAGAAGACAGCTTCCATCGGGGCACAGCTGGACCCAACGATCGACGCTGCACTACGAGCGTTCCTACGTGAGAACTGGGACATATTCGCCCGGCACCCTTCTGATATGCCAGGAATCCCACGCAGGTTGGCCGAACACAGCCTTAATATATTGAAGGGATATAAGCCGGCCAAGCAAACATTGTGGCGCTTTTCTGAACCCAAACGACAAGCTATGGGAGAGGAGCTAGCCAAGTTAATCGAGGCCGGATTCATCAGAGAAATAAAACACCGGGACTGGCTAGCAAACCTGGTAATGGTGCCAAATAAGGACAAATCCTAGCGCATGTGCGTCGATTTCAAAGACCTCAACAAGGCCTGCCCTAAGGACCCCTTCCCCCTCCCCCGCATCGATCAGATTATTGATGCTACTGCAGGACACGACTCACTGTGTTTCCTCGACGCATACTCCGGATACCATCAAATCAAAATGAAGGAGTCTGATCAAGCCGGAACATCATTCATTACCCCATACGGACCTTTCTGCCTCAACACTATGCCCTTTGGGCTTAAAAATGCCAGCGCCAACTACCAACGCATGATTCAAACATGCCTGGAGAAACAAATCGGATAGACAGTTGAAGCATATGTGGATGATGTCGTCATCAAGACTAGGCACGTCGAGTCATTAATAGATGACCCGCGTCTCACATTCGACAACCTCCGTACATATGACATCAAGCTCAATCCGGAAAAGCGTGTTTTTGGTGTTCCCGCCGGAAAACTGCTGGGCTTAATCGTTTCCAATAGAGGAATCGAGGCAAATCCAGCCACAATCCGAGTTTTGTCACAATTGGCTACACCAATAGACCTTAAACAGGTCCAAAAGCTAGCCGGATGCATGGCAGCTTTAAGCCGCTTTATCTCCAGACTAGGGGAAAAAGCATTTCCACTTTATTGCCTTCTCCGACGCATCGAGCACTTCGAGTGGACGAATGCGGCAACGACCGGACTGGAAGAAATAAAGGCTCTTTTAGCGAGCAACCCAATACTGGCCACACCGAACATCGGCGAATCGATGTTATTATACATCTCTGTAACACACCAGGTGGTGAGCATGGTGCTCGTCGTTGAGCAAAATGAGAACGGACACAAATTCCCACTTCAGAAACCGGTATACTACGTGTCCACTGTCCTCACACCGTGCAAACCCCGGTACCCTCATTACCAAAAGATAGCATATGCGGTCTTCAGGGCATCCGGAAGCTACGACACTACTCCCAAGAGTGCTCGATCACTGTAGCTTCTGAAGTACGACTCAATGACATAATAAACAACCGCGGCGCTACGGGCCGGATCGCCAAGTGGGCCATTGAGCTCCTGCCATTCGACATAACATACAAACCACGTCGAGCAATTAAATCCCAAGTATTGGACGACTTCGTGGCTGAATGGACAGAGGCCGAACTCCCTAAAGAGTACGGTACATATTCCAACTGGGTCATGCACTTCGATGGCTCTAAAATGCTGGCCGGCTTAGGAGCAGGCGTTGTCTTAATGTCCCCCACTGGAGACACAGTCCAATACGTACTCCAAATATTATACATAGACTCCAACAATGCAGCCGAATACGAGGCCTTATTGCACGGTCTTCGGATGGCTGCCTCCATGAGAATACAACGCCTGGAGGTGCGCGGGGATTCAAATCTTGCAATATCCCAAATAAATGGAGACTTCGACGCCAAAGATCCGAAGATGGCGGCCTATTGTAACGCCATACTCAAAATATCAGCTCGGTTCGAGGGACTCGAGTCTGATGTCTACTACACAACCTTCTTCTTGTAGACGTTGTTGGGCCACCAAGTGCAGAGGTTTGTAGGACAGTAGCAAATTTCCCTCAAGTGGATGACCTAAGGTTTATCAATCCGTGGGAGGCGTAGGATGAAGATGGTCTCTCTCAAACAACCCTGCAACCAAATAACAAAGAGTCTCTTGTGTCCCCAACACACCCAATACAATAGTAAATTGTATAGGTGCACTAGTTCAGCGAAGAGATGGTGATACAAGTGCAATATGGATGGTAGACATAGGTTTTTGTAATCTGAAAATATAAAAACAGCAAGGTAGCAAGTGATAAAAGTGAGCACAAATGGTATTGCAATGCTAGGAAACAAGGCCTAGGGTTCATACTTTCACTAGTGCAAGTTCTCTCAACAATAATAACATAATTGGATCATATAACTATCCCTCAACATGCAACAAAGAGTCACTCCAAAGTCACTAATAGCGGAGAACAAACGAATAGATTATGGTAGGGTACGAAACCACCTCAAAGTTATTCTTTCGGATCGATCTATCATAGAGTTCATACTAGAATAACACCTTAAGACACAAATCAACCAAAACCCTAATGTCACCTAGATACTCCAATGTCACCACAAGTATCCGCGGGTATGATTATACAATATGATCACACAATCTCAGATTCATCTATTCAACCAACACAAAGAACTTCAAAGAATGCCCCAAAGTTTCTACCGGAGAGTCAAGACGAAAACATGTGCCAACCCCTATGTATAAGTTCACGAGGTCACGGAACTCACAAGTTGATCACCAAAACATGCATCAAGTGAATCACATGATATCCCATTGTCAGCACAGATAAGCACATGCAAGACATACATCAAGTGTTCTCAAATCCTTATAAACTCAATCCGATAAGATAACTTCAAAGGGAAAACTCAATCCATTACAAGAGGGTAGAGGGGGAGAAACATCATAAGATCCAACTATAATAGCAAAGCTCGTGATACATTAAGATCGTGTCGAATCAAGAACACGAGAGAGAGAGAGAGAGAGAGAGAGAGAGAGATCAAACACATAGCTACTGGTACGTACCCTCAGCCCCGAGTGTGAACTAGTCCCTTCTCGTCATGGAGAGCGCCGGGATGATGAAGATGGCCACCGGTGAGGGATCCCCCCTCCGGTAGGGTGCCTGAACGGGTCTAGATTGGTTTTTGGTGGCTATAGAGGCTTGCGGCGGCGGATTTCCCGATCTATTCTGCTCTCCGGTGTTTTTAGGGTATATGGACATATATAGGCGAAAGAAGTCGGTCAGGGGAGCCACGAGGGGCCCACAAGGGTGGGGGCGCGCCCAGGGGGTAGGGCGCGCTTCTCTACCTCGTGGCTTCCTCGAAGCTTCCCTAACGTCTACTCCAAGTCTCCTGGATTGCTTCCGTTCCAAAATAACTCTCTCGAAGGTTTCATTCCATTTGGACTCCGTTTGATATTCCTTTTCGTTGAAACACTGAAATAGGCAAGAAAACAGCAATTTGGGGCTGGGCCTCTGATTAATAGGTTACTCCCAAAAATAATATAAAAGTGTTTAGTAAAGCCCATAAACATCCAAAATAGATAATATAATAGCATGAATACTTCATAAATTATAGATACTGGAGACGTATCAGCATCCCTAAGCTTAATTCCTGCTCGTCCTCGAGTAGGTAAATGATAAAAGAAATAATTTATGAAGTGTGGATGCTAGCGGGTGCACAAGTTTGATCAATGATAATTTCAATCACCTTTTCTAGCATCATTATATGTCATAACAGTAGCTCATATCATAAAGCTTCTCGTGATCAAGTAACAAGCTATTCACATGTTAAAGTATAGATCATAAACTTTCTTGAAAACTAACAAACCCTGTTATTAGTCATCAAACAATTACAATTCATCTTATTTTCAGGAAGGGTCTATGTCAGAGCTTTGATTCAGCAAACTTCACATACTCAACTATCATTTAATCTTTCACAATTGCTAACACTCACGTGATATTTATGGGTTCAAAGTTTTAATCAGACACAGAGAAAGATAGGGGCTTATAGATTCGCCTCCCAACCTTTTACCTCAAGGGTAATGTCAACAATAATAGTTCATGATGCCTTACATCCAATTGGATATATATATATATATATCAGGATCTTTCCAACACAATGTGCTTGCCAAAGGATAAAATGTAAAAAGGAAAGGTGAAGATCACCATGACTCTTGCATAAGGTATAAGACAAGAATAAAAGATAGGCCCATCGCAAAGGGAAGTAGAGGTTGTCATGCGCTTTTATAGTTGGATGCACAAAATCTTAATGCGAAAGAACGTCACTTTATATTGCCACTTGTGATAGGGACCTTTATTATGCAGTCCGTCGCTTTTATTGCTTCCACATCACAAGATCGTATAAAGCTTATTTTCTCCACACTAATAGATCATACATATTTAGAGAGCAATTTTATTGCATGCACCGATGACAACTTACTTGAAGGATCTTACTCAATCCAAAGATAGGTATGGTGGACTCTCATGGCAATACTGGTTTAAGGGATGTTTGGAAGCACAAGTAGTATCTCTACTTGGTGCAAAGAATTTGGCTAGCACGAGGGGGAAAGGCAAGCTCAGCATGTTGAGTGATCCATGACAATATACTTTATTTCGGATATAAGAAAACATAACCCATTACGTTGTCTTCCTTGTCCAACATCAACCTTTTAGCATGTCATATTTTAATGAGTGCTCACAATTACAAAATATGTCCAGGATAGTATATTTATATGTGAAATCTCTCTTCCCTCAATATTCTTTCATGAGTTGTTCAAGTGACCAATACAATGTTTGCTAACCTTCAATAAATTTACCACCTCTACTTTTTATATGTGAAGTCATTGCTCCCCATGGGATAAGCATATGAAACATATTAATTTCAGATTTATGATATTCGCTCATTCAGCTATTTACTCATAGGATATAAGTGAAGCACACGAGTAAATGACAAACTACTCCAAAAAGATATAAGTGAAGATCAATGGGTAGTTAAATAATTATGTATCTATGTGAAGACTCTCTCTCATTTAAGAATTTCAGATCTTGAAATTTTATTCAAACAGCAAGCAAAACAAAATAAAATGACATTCTAAGAATAGCAAACATCACGTGAAGAAGCAAAAACTTAGGATCAACCGATACTAACCGATAGTTGTCAAAGAAGAAAGGTGGGATGCCAACCGGGGCATCCCCAAGCTTAGACGCTTCAGACTTCTTGAAATATTATCTTGGGATGCCTTGGGCATCCCCAAGCTTGAGCTTTTGTGTCTCCTTAATTCCTCTCATATCACGGTCTTCCAAAATCTCAAAAGCTTCATCCACACAAAACTCAACAAGGACTCGTGAGATAAGTTAGTATAAACCAATGCGAAAACCTTATCATACTATACTGTAGCAAATCACTAAAATTATTATTCAACATTGCATACTAAATGCCTCTGCATATTTAATAGTCCTATCCTCAAATAGAATCATTAAACAAGCAAACATATGCAAACAATGCAAACATAACAGCAATCTGCCTAAACAGGACAGTCTGTAAAGAATGCAGCAAGATCCATACTTCCCTAGCTCCAAAAATTATGAAAGAAAATTCCCACTGTAGTAAATTTATCAGAGCTTATTATGCGGAAGGTTTCAACATTTTATCGCATTCTGACTTTTCTAGGGAATTTTTGCAACAGCGGTAAACATTCTGTTTTCAAACAGCAACATGAAGACTTGTAAAATAGGCATAGTAAAGGCTATCAATGCCACTTTTATTGACATAAAATATGCAAAAAATTGTCCTAAATAACAGCAAGCAAATCCTAAAGAAATAAATTGACGCTCCAAGCAAAACACATATCATGTGGTGAATAAAAATATAGCTCCAAGTAAAGTTACCGATGAATAAAGACGAAAGAGGGGATGCCATCCGAGGCATCCCCAAGCTTAGGCTCTTGGTTGTCCTTGAATATTACCTTGGGGTGCCTTGGGCATCCCAAGCTTAGGCTCTTGCCACTCCTTATTCCATAGTCCATCGAATCTTTACCCAAAACTTGAAAACTTCACAACACAAAACTTAAAAGAAAACTCGTAAGCTCCGTTAGTATAAGAAAATAAATCACCACTTAGGTACTGTTGTGAACTAATTCTAAATTCATATTGGTGTAATATCTACTGTATTCCAACTTCTCTATGGTTCATACCCTCTGATACTACTCATAGATTCATCAAAATAAGCAAACAACACATGGAAAAACAGAATCTGTCAAAAACAGAACAGTCCGTAGTAATCTGTATCAAACGTATACTTCTGGAACTCCAAAAATTCTAAAAAATTGGTGGACCTGAGGAATTTGTCTATTAATCATCTGCAAAAAGAATCAACCTAAAAGAACTCTCCAGTAAAACATGGCAGCACATCTCGTGAGCGCTAAAGTTTCTGTTTTTTACAGCATGATCATAAAGACTTCACCCAAGTCTTCCCAAAGGTTCTACTTGGCACAAACACTAACTAAAACATAAAAACACATATAACCAGAGGCTATATGAATTATTTATTACTAAACAGGAACAAAAAGCAAGGAACAAAAATAAAATTGGGTTACCTCCCAACAAGCGCTAACGTTTAATGCCCCTAGCTAGGCATGATGATTTCAAGATGCTCATATAAAAGATAAGAATTGAAACATAAAGAGAGCATCATGAAGAATATGACTAGCACATTTAAGTCTAACCCACTTCCTATGCATAGGGATTTTGTGAGCAAAAAACTTATGGGAACAATAATCAACTAGCATAGGAAGGCAAAACAAGCATAACTTCAAGATTTTCAACACATAGAGAGGAAACTTGATATTATTGCAATTCCTACAACTATATATTCCTCCCTCATAATAATTTTCAGTAGCATCATGAATGAATTCAACAATATAACTAGCACTTAAAGCATTCTTTTCATGATCTACAAGCATAGAAAATTTACTACTCTCCACATAAGCAAAATTCTTCTCATTCGGAATAGTGGGAGTATCATACGAAACCCGAATACTATAAATTGTTTCCACATTAAAAGAGTAATGTTCAGAAAAAGGGTAATCATAATCATGACAAGTTTTATAAATATAATCATCACTACTTTTTATAGCATAAGTATCATCACAATAATCATCATAAGTAGGAGGCATGCTATTATCATAATAAATTTGCTCATCAAAACTTGGGAGGCTAAAAATATCATCTTCATAAAAAATACATACCCAAGCTTGGGACAAACATTAATTGCAGCAAATATATTCTCAAACACGTCATTCTCATCAAACATAGCATCCCCAAGCTTGGGCCTTTTCATATCATAAGCATAATCACTCTCATCATTAATAGTATGGATAGCACCAATAGTATAGCAATTATCATCATCAAAATGAGTAATAGGAGCAACATCATTTGGGAGGGATACCTTTCTACCTTTGCTTTTCCGTCTTTTCTTTTTCTTCTTCACATCATGTGTGGGTTTAACCCTCTTTTTTGAGCTCCTTATTAATGAGATTGGTTGAATAGAAAGCTCCTCCTCGTTACCTGATTCATCATAAGAAACAATAGGAGGATATTGGGAAGTCTCTTCCCTTTCATTAGTATTCTCTTCATCTTCTATTTGTTACCTTTTCTTTATGTAATTGGCAATATAAGGATTTTCAATGCAATTCACCGCACAATACATAAAAATTTCTTCTAGATCAATATCGAGGAATTTCTCAAGGTTATATTCTGGAATATGCTTAGTTATATGTTTCATTTCTTCATAACCCAAAAGCAAACTAAGTTCATTATGATGTGCAAGGGAAATCAAGTCATCACAATTTTTGGACACGATTCGATCATGAAACAATTTGCATTTGAGATTTAAATGACCACGTTCATTGCAAAGTTCACAAGTATGGCGAAGAAATTTTAAATTTTCAGCACAAACATCTAGCCTTTCTTGCAACCATTTAGTTTCCAAATACTTATGCCTCTTGCAAAATCAATTTTCCCTAATTGGTGTGTACTTGCAAGCTCTATGTATTCCACAAAAGTTGACATGCTTATAAAAGACATTGTCATCATGACTAGTGCAATCATCATTAGTACAATGGATATTCAAAGAGTTCATACTAACAACATTGCAATCATGATCATCATTCAAAGATTTAGTGCCAAACATTCTAATGCATTCTTCCTCTAGCAATTGAGCACAATTATCGGAATCCTTATTCTCATGAAAGATATTAAAAAGATGAAGCATATGAGGTACCCTCAATTCCATTTTTTTGTAGTTTTCTTTTATAAACTAAACTAGTGCTAAAACAAGAAACTAAAAGATTCGATTGCAAGATCTAAAGATATACCTTCAAGCACTAACCTCCCCGGCAACGGTGCCAGAAAAGAGCTTGATGACTACTACACAACCTTCTTCTTGTAGACGTTGTTGGGCCTCCAAGTGCAGAGGTTTGTAGGACAATAGCAAATTTCCTGCAAGTGGATGACCTAAGGTTTATCAATCCGTGGGAGGCGTAGGATGAAGATGGTCTCTCTCAAACAACCCTGCAACCAAATAACAAAGAGTCTCTTGTGTCCCCAACACACCCAATACAATAGTAAATTGTATAGGTGCACTAGTTCGGCGAAGAGATGGTGATACAAGTGCAATATGGATGGTAGATATAGGTTTTTGTAATATGAAAATATAAAAACAGCAAGGTAGCAAGTGATAAAAGTGAGCACAAACGGTATTGCAATGCTAGGAAACAAGGCCTAGGGTTCATACTTTCACTAGTGCATGTTCTCTCAACAATAATAACATAATTGGATCATATAACTATCCCTCAACATGCAACAAAGAGTCACTCCAAAGTCACTAATAGCGGAGAACAAACGAAGAGATTATGGTAGGGTACGAAACCACCTCAAAGTTATTCTTTCGGATCGATCTATCATAGAGTTCGTACTAGAATAACACCTTAAGACACAAATCAACCAAAACCCTAATGTCACCTAGATAATCCAATGTCACCACAAGTATCCGCGGGTATGATTATACGATATGCATCACACAATCTCAGATTCATCTATTCAACCAACACAAAGAACTTCAAAGAGTGCCCAAAAGTTTCTATCAGAGAGTCAAGACGAAAACGCGTGCCAACCCCTATGCATAAGTTCACGAGGTCACGGAACTCGCAAGTTGATCACCAAAACATACATCAAGTGAATCACATGATATCCCATTGTCACCACAGATAAGCACATGCAAGACATACATCAAGTGTTCTCAAATCCTTAAAGACTCAATCCGATAAGATAACTTCAAAGGGAAAACTCAATCCATTACAGGAGAGTAGAGGGGGAGAAACATCATAAGATCCAACTATAATAGCAAAGCTCGCGATACATCAAGATCATGCTGAATCAAGAACACGAGAGAGAGAGAGAGATCAAACACATAGCTACTGGTACATACCCTCAACCCCGAGGGTGAACTACTCCCTCCTCGTCATGGAGAGCGTCGGGATGATGAAGATGGTCACCGGTGAGGGATCCTCCCTCCGGCAGGGTGCCGGTATGGGTCTAGATTGGTTTTCGGTGGTTACAGAGGCTTGCGGCGGCTAAACTCGAGATCTATTCTGCTCTCCGATGTTTTTAGGGTATATGGACATATATAGGCGGAAGAAGTCGGCCAGGGGAGCCACGAGGGGCCCATGAGGGTGGGGGCGCGTCCAGGGGGTAGGGCGCGCCTCCCTGCCTCGTGGCTTCCTCGAAGCTTCCCTGACGACTACTCCAAGTCTCCTGGATTGCTTCCGTTCCAAAAATAACTCTACCGAAGGTTTCATTTCGTTTTGACACCGTTTGATATTCCTTTTCTTTGAAACACTATAATAGGCAAGAAAACAACAATTTGGGGCTGAGCCTCCGGTTAATAGGTTAGTCCCAAAAATAATATAAAAGTGTTTAGTGAAGCCCATAAACATCCAAAACAGATAATATAATAGCATGACTACTTCATAAATTATAGATACGTTGGAGACGTATCAGAGTTTCATCATGTGGCTCCAGAAAGTAATCAAGCGGCGGACATCCTTGCTCACATTGGCGCCAAGCGTGACCCAGTCCCGCGTAACATCTTTCTGGAAAGGCTCTTCAAGCCATCCGTGGTGTGGTAGGGTGAGAGCAGCAACACCAGTCCGGATCCGATTATACCCCCAGATTCCGAACACAATACCGATATCATCGGGGGCTCAGCCACCGAAATAACACCATCAGCCCATCAAATAATGGCAGTAATTGCCCCATGGACCGAACCCTTCTTGGCCTACCTTAATAGGCAAGAGCTCCCTGAGGATCAAGATGAGGCTCGCTGCATTGTTCGGCGCTCGAAAGCCTACAAGGTCCATGACGGAGAGCTCTACAAGAAAAGCGCTACCGGAGTCCTTCAAAGATGTATCTCCGAAGAAGAGGGACGGTAGCTTCTGGCCGAAATCCATGCTGGTCTCGGCGGTCACTACGCCGCGGTTCAGGCACTTGTGAGTAAGGCCTTCCATACATGTTTGTTTTGGCTGACGACCCGAGCAGATGCACAGGACCTTGTCCAACGTTGTGTCGGATGCCAGCTTTTCGCCAATCAAATCCATATGCCGCCTACCGCTCTACAAACAATCCCCATTACTTGGCCTTTCGCGGTCTGGGGGCTTGATATGGTCGGACCCCTTAAAGGAGGAAGCCATAAGAAAAAATATCTGCTGGTCATGGTAGATAAATTCACCAAGTGGATAGAGGCCAAACCAGTTAAAACGGCCGAAGCCGGACCAGTGATAGACTTTATATCCGGTGTCGTGCACCATTATGGTGTCCCACACAGCATCATCACCGATAACGGCTCCAATTTTACAGCCGATGAAGTGAAAACCTGGTGTGCTAACCTGCGCATTAAGCTCGATTACGCCTCCGTCTATCACCCACAAACAAACGGTCAAGTCGAACGAGCTAATAGTCTTATCATGAGCGGCATTAAGCCTAGACTAGTGCGGTCTTTGAAAGAATCAGACGAGCACTGGGTTGAGGAGCTCGACTTCGTACTCTGGGGGCTGCGGACCATGCCCAATCGCACTACCGGATACACACCATTCTTCATGGTGTATGGCGCAGAGGCCTTTTTCCCTGCGACATAATTCATGACTCACATCGAGTGCACATGTATGAAGAGAGAGAGGCTGAGCTTGATCGGCACGACAGCCTAGATGCCCTGGAGGAGGAGCGCGACATTGCAAAAGCCCGTTCTGCATTCTATCAACAATAGGTTCGCAGATACCAAAGCAGAGAAGTGTGGGCCAAGACTTATAATGTTGGTGAACTCGTTCTACGCTTGCCAGAAAAGAAAAAGGACAAACTCAAGCCCAAGTGGGAGGGTCCCTTCATTACAGATGAAGTTCTCACTGGAGGAGCGTACCACCTGCGTGATGCATCGGACGATCGCTTAGAACCGAACCCGTGGAACGCCGCCAGACTCCGAAGATTCTACGCCTAGAGTCGGACCCTTTGTTCGCCTTCCTCCCCATTTTGTTTCCATTTTCTCTCTCTTTATCTTTTTCTTTAGCTCTATAGCTTTTGTGCGTCTAGACCGCACACCTATGATGTACACATCCTTAAATGTATACGCCCGTAATACCTGGGGGCTTCTTTTACAGAAGCTTATTATTATTTTCTGAGCATCAAGCTCACCACACATGTGTCCTTTCCGCATATGTACCTTTTCTTCGCCATTATATGCATCGTTATGACTTAAGTTTTTGCCAAGCTGGGTTGCCTGGCTCCTGTGCTTATGCCCTACGTTCCCGTTTGTTCGGCTAGGGCATAAAGGGGGCACCTCTGCGATTGTTACAGCCGGGTCATCCGGACGTGTACCTCAGACTGGGTGAAGCCGAAAGCTAGCATTCTTAAGGGAATATTCGGTCGGAGGACTAAAGACGTTATACCCTAATTACACTATGAACCCCCAGATGTTATGTATACTGTGATTTTTCAATCATAGTTCGGGCATGAATACTACCGCATGTTCACCCAGGGAAAGGAACCCTTAACGGAACTATTCTCCCTGGAAGATGTTTCTTACAATCAACAAGTAATATAACATAGCTAGCCGGATACAACTTGTCTGTTCAAGAAACTATGACCCCTACGCCTGGTTTCCATGCATACCCCGGTCTATATTGCCGCTCCGGTATTCGGAAACACTCCTCACCTTCGGGTCCAGAGGTCGAAGTGAAAAGGTCCGCCATGACAATCGTTTTACAATCCGGCTAGGGACAAATTTGTCAATTGAGTTACATAGTCACTTGGACTCAAAAACTTCTTCCTCCATGCCGTCTAACAGGCTGTCTAGCTTACAATCCTGTTGGGAAAACTTGGCAGCTATCTTTACTTGGTCATATACCAAACTAACTGGAATTTCTTGTCCATCTGACCCCCGAGGTCCGACCCGGGCCATATGATTCACATCAAGCTTGGTGTACCGTGTTTTCACCATGGCCCAGGCCTCTCGGGCACCTTCTCGGCAGGCCGATATTTTCCATAATGGAAAGCGCCGCAGAGCTCCTTGGAATAGCTTCACAAGCTCCTCCATACTTCCTGGAGGGGAGGCGGATGGCCACAAAGCCTTGGCAACGCTCCACATTGCTTGCCGAGCTCGCTCGTGCACTTGGGACAGCTCTTGTAGCAGATCGCCTTGAGATCCGGACATTTCCTCTTCGGGACGGCCAGTCAGCATATCTGCAGACATAAATCTGTCAGCTCATTTCTTCACTGGGAGGTAAGTTCAAGAGCATACTAAATATGCCGCCTCGTAGCCTCCTATTTTCCTTTACGGCGCTGGGCTTGTACATATTTTAGCTCTTCGCCTAGCTGGGTGTTGGAATCCTCCAGCTTGTTCCTATCATCCCTGACACGTGTCAACACACGTTTGCCTGCGGCCAGCTGCCTTTCGGCCTGTTGTTTACCCGCCTGCGCGACTTTCAGTTCCTCTTTCAGTTGATCTACTGATCCTGTCATCGGAAACGCAACAGTATTAACATTACTGGTACATGCTTATACTTTTCTAGATGAAGGGGAACATTACCAGGCTGTGACTCCTTGGACTTCTCCAGTTCGGCGGTCACAACAGCTAGCTAAGTCCGGCACTTTTCCAGCTCATGAGATAGCATGTTGTTCTTCTCTGTGAGTACTTGATTATACAATGATCCTTAAATCATTTGTTTCAACTGTTTCAGGTCTCGGGGGCTACTGGTACATGATTACTGGATCTGTACAATGCGTACTTCCCCGCATATCTTTCAAATACTGGTCAGTGGCTCTAGTAAGCCCATCCCGAGCAGCTCGAATGTACATGTCAGCCGAGCTGAAGGCGTCAAACGCCTCTTTAGCAAAGCCGGGGTCACGAAGAACGACCCTCCGGCGCCGATGATTCATGGCACTCTCTACTTCAGAATTCGTGACGGATACATTATCCGAATCCTCTGAAGGAGGACAATCCGGTGTTACTCCCGTGTCTGCCCCCGCCCTAGAAGCAGGGTCTGGAACCTGATTGGTGGGGGCGCGACCGATAGGCTCCTCGGACATGGTCCGTCGAACGCTCTTCTTGATAAAATACAGCGGACAATGTCATGGTTCGATGTGATTGCCATATGGCATATTTAAAGCCATACCTCTTTGAGGAAGGTTCGGTCGTGTTGTTATTTGCCTTTTTCTTTGAAGACCCACCCGGCGCAGGCGCCGCTCTCTTCTGAGACGCCTCTGGTGCAATGTGACGCGTCGAGCACCTCCCCTTTGGAGCACAAGATAGTGCGGCGGGTGAGGCATAATGAGGAAGCTTCTTCGGAGGAAATGTCTCCTGGCTACTTACATATGAGGAAGGAAGGAGATCGGGGTAATCAGCCGTGATGGCCACTTCTGTGCCATCATAGCTCGCCTGGTGGAAGACTCCCTCCTTGAGCTCTACGAATATGTTCGGATCTTCTTCGAATCCGGGATCGAGGTCCCAGTTATGGTCCTTCGGATGTGGAGCGGGGCTATGGAGCCCCGCGGCGACCCTTCGCCATTCCTATTTGACGGACGGGTTAATGTTAGTTAAACATGACTCGGGGAGAGGATGGAATAAAGTGGTGGCATTAAAACTCACCCAGCTAGGAGGATTGTACATGGAAAATCCCTCTCGGCGCGTAAGACGAGTGAACTCCTCTTTCTCCCCTTTATACAGATCGACCAATATTGTGACCAAGGCGGCGAGGGAATCCGGACCCTTTCGTCCGCAGCGAGAGGCGTCATCTTCCCCATTGTAGTGCCACATAGGGAGCCCCCTGAACTGGAGCAGCTGAACACCTCGCACTATGGAAGTTGCCATTACCTCGATTATTGATAATCCGGACTGGGCAAGCGTCTTTATCTTGCCCATTAATTGATGGACTTCTATGTTGTCCTCCTCCTCGAAGCTCAGAGGATGCTAGCTGTGGCGTTTCCTCAATGGAGCGCTGGAAAATTCGGGAAGCCCCATCCGGACTGGGTCGGGGAGAGCGACATCTTCAATATAAAACCACTCCGAGGGCCACTCTTCGGATGCCTTCTTCGGCGTGCCGGACAAGTATCCAGTCCCGGCTATGCGCCATATCTCGGCGCCGCCCACCTCGAGTACGGATCCCTTTTGGGTACGAGGGAGGAAGCAGAAAAGTTTCCTCCATAAATCAAAGTGGGCCTCACAGCCCAGGAATAGCTCTCAAAGAGCGATAAAACCCGCAATATGCAGGATGGAGGCTGGAGTGAGGTTATGCATTTGGAGGCCGTAGTACTCAAGGAGACTTCGGAGGAAAGGGTGGATTGGAAACCCGGCGCCTCTTATTAAGAAGGATACGAAACACACTCGCTCCCCCTGGATGGATTAGGGAAATTTTCCGCCAGGGCTTCACCTGTAAAGGAGGTTAATCCTGCCCGGACGAGGACTAGATCCGCGGGGGGAAGGAATCCTTGCGTTTGAAGCTTACTCAGCTGGTCATGGGATACTGAACATTTCTCCCAATCTCCTTTTTCGGAGCCATGGGGGCGGGCGGAAGTACTAGGAACGGTAGCCATGCTGGAATGGTTTCTCCTAGCAAGCTCTAAGGATTTTCTGCCTGGTGTGAGATGGCATCTGAGATCCAATCCGCTTAAATATACGCCTTTCTTGCATGGCTAGGGTGTTATGTGCAAAAATACTCTGACCTTTCGTGTTCGCCCGACACGTGGAAGCCGAAGCAATGGAGGCGCAAAAGCCAAGGGGTACGACATTAAATGGAAAGCCGAGTGTAACTCTTCGGATCAGATGCTTTGAAGTATTCGGAGGAAGAACCCGCCTTGCAATGCCGAAGACTATCAGCGCGCCAGATACATTGTCATTGAAGCCTGGTTCGGGGGCTACTGAGGGAGTCCTGGATTAAGGGGTCCTCGGGCGTCCGGCCAGTGTGATGTGGGCCGGACTGATGGGCCATGGAGATACAAGATAGAAGACTTCCTCCCGTGTCTGGATGGGACTCTCCTTTGCATGGATGGCAAGCTTGGCATTCGGATATGAAGATTCCTTCCTATTTTAACCGACTCTATACAACCCTAGGCCCCTCCAGTATCTATATAAACCATAGGGTTTAGTACGTAGGGGTAATCACAATCATACAGGCTGGACATCTAGGGTTTAGCCATTACGATCTCGTGGTAGATCAACTCTTGTAATCCTCATATTCATCAAGATCAATCAAGCAGGAAGTAGGGTATTACCTCCAGCAAGAGGGCCTGCACCTGGGTAAACATCGTGTCCCCAGTCTCCTGTTACAATCGACCTTAGACGCACAGTTCGGGACCCCCTACCCGAGATCGGCCGGTTTTGACACCGACAGCCGCCACATTTGTTTTTTCACCCCTTTTTTATCTCCTTGCCGGCAGGTAAATTTAAATATCCACCACGGCGTTGCTCTAGTCTTTGGGTGTGGCAGGCGCGGCAGGATTTTTAATTTTTGATTGACGGGAGTAGGCGCGGCAGCAATTAGTCACGATGACTCCGCCTGTAAAACCCACTGCTCCCTGATGTGAGAAGTCGTCGACTAGTGTTTTCCCATGGTGAAAACCAAAAGATTCCCCCCTCCTCGGCTGGCTCCCTCCGCCTTCCCGTAGACTGCGTTGCCTTTCAGCCGTTTCGCCCCTTTTGCTTCCTCTCCCTGTTGCTTCTACCTGGTGCCATGGCGGCGCAGCAGATCATGGAGTCTGAGGTGAGGCGCCTGACATAGGAGCTCCAGGCCAAGGATGCAGAGCTCAGGGCCAAGGACGTGGAGCTCCGTGAGCTCAAGGAGAAGAGGAGTGCCATGCTCTGCCATTATGTGCGGGAGTTCACGGAGCTTCAAAAGCGGCAGGCGTCCACCACAAAGATGCTCGAGGCGTCAGCGACGTTGCTGCAGAAAGCGGGAGATACGACAGGCGTAGGGGAGCCTGCTGGAGCGCGAGCGGGCCGATCGCGACGAGGTGCAGGATCGCCTCAACCACTTGGTGGAGCAAGTTGCCATGCACGTGTTGCAGCTACGCGATGCCTACCGTCGTGCCAGCGCGACCATGCCGGCCGTCGGGCTAAACCCGTTCGACCTCCCCGTCGACTTCAACAAGCTGCGGCTTCCTGACCTGGTCTCCTTCTTCACCTATATCTTCGAGGAGCTGAGCCGTCTCCGCATGATGGTGGGGGAGGAGCTGGACAAGGAGGGGTTGCGGGCTGCCATCACCGTTGTCGGCCGAATCCTCACAGGGCTCCGTCACCGGAATCCATTCGTGCCATTGGACGCCGTCTTTGACGAGCTGGCTCCCATAGACTGGGAGCGGGCTCAGTAGGCGGTTGCACCCTGCATCACCAACGTCGTGCGCCTCGAGAAGCAGAGGGACTTCGGTGGTGTTTAGGCGTCCTCTGCATGGGCATGTCCATGTCTCGGCGCAACATGACCGTTGGATCAAACTCAGATGATGCAGATTAGTCACTGTAGCACAAAGCATGTGGGTGTGTTGGTTGCATTCTCATCTCAGTATAGTTGTTCCCTCTTGGTGTATTTGTGTGAACCTACTAGTGTGGACTCATGCACCCTTCATGCACTCTGCCAAACACCCAAAAGTGGGTCGAGAAGGGAACTTTTGCTCCCATCCCGTGCACCCTTCATACACCCAGCCTAACACTGAGTCGTGCTTCATATGGTTCATGTTTTGTGGAGTACTGTAGCACCGTACTCTTCGTGCGCTGTAGACCTAGTTCTGTTAACATTGATCTCACCGTTCATTCTCGATCGGACAGTCAAAAAAGCGGTACTATGTTACATTACTGTTCATATAGTTGACATGCGCACAACATCATTTGTTATCATCATATCTTACTACACTGGCAACAAGATTAGGTACTACTTACGTATGAACAACTGCACATGCCTAGTAGTAGGAGCACTGTGTATGTTCAAGTGGCTACCGTGTTTCGCACTCCTCCGTCGTAAGAGTGGAAATGCTTGCTCTAATCATTTTTTTTCTTCAGAAAAACAGTGGACACGCTCTACCATGCGGATCCTCCTCGATGGTCGTCGGGAACCTTGCTACTCACTTTCGCCGACATGTGGGACAACCAGCATCGGGGTCCACCAGCCAAGCACTAAATTACTCCGTAGTAGAGTGCCCAACTGCACGGTAGACTACCCCGATCGAAGCACCTCAGTAATGCCCAATGAGCCGACAAATCACAAAACCCCCTCCTTTCCAGCAGTAAGTTGTACGGACGAAGCAACCATCATTTCACTCTTCTCTCTCAGCTTCCTCTCTACCCAACTCGCTTCTCTCTCATCTTGTTCCTCATTTCTTCAAGAAAACCCCGACCTGCTTCTGCCATTGTTCTTCTCTCCCAAAGAAGGAAAGGAGAGCTCATCAATGGTGTTGATTCTGGCCAAGGCTCGGTCTTGCAACCCCGAGACTGATCCTATAACTCCCTCTCTGTTCTTCTTTTGGGCTTGTGATTATGGTTTATTTTCTTTTATTTCTATTTGACAGTTTCTTGATGGACGCTGGAGCACCGGCCGAAGTGATGTCTATGGCTCTGGCCAAAACTGTCGAGGCTCATGGTACGAAGAAGCGCAAGTACCCCACTGAGACTACCGCAAACAATCTCAAAGCCATCGCCCTGTCCAAGCCCCCCTCTCCGGGATCCGTCATTAAGCAAGTCCAGGTAATATCTCTTCTTGACGATCTTTTTCTCGATCTTGATCATGTTTTTTCATCTAACACGCAGTACTAGTAGTACAACTTTCTGGGTGATCTTGAATGTGATTTTTGGGTGCCAAATGACGGTTCCAAATTGCTCTTTTGACCAAAACATGTGAGAGGTTGACACTGATTTCTTATAGATTACTTTCAACTACTTTATGAACATCAATGCTACCTTTGAAGAGGGTATATTTGCCTCAGTAACTTGTGTTATGGATATTGCAAGTAATCCCTCTGCTCTCATGCCTTTGAAGACATGTTCTAGTGTCTTTGTTAACTCATTTCTGTGCGTATATGTAGTCATATAAGGAATAAAATATCGAAAATCATCTTATATTTCTGATCGGAGGTAGTAATAAGATATTTGGTTTCTGTTTGAATTAGAACCAGGTCCGCAGTGGAGATGAAGTTCTCAAAGTCATGCCGTGTGAACTAGAAGACCTGAGGATGAGTTCTACTCCTAAGCTATCCAGCTGCTGTGTCCTTGTCGCCACGTTTCCTGAACTAGTGTTTTCCTGTAGCATTGTTGTCAGGCGTGTTCTCGAGGCTGTACGTGACCACAACAATTTCCTGGTTGTGCCTTCGATTACGAAGGGTGTGGTTCTTGTAAAGCTTCCCGACAAATCTAATGCGGCCAGTCTTCATCGTCATGTTTATGAGTGGAAAGACCACTCTGTTAGGTTCTCCAAGGTTGATGAGATGGTGATGGTGCCGGTAGACATCTCTCACGAAGTCCATGGCCTAGTCAGTTATGAGGGGTTCATCCCATAGGTCGGTGGCAAGAAATAGTTCGCAGAGTTTAATTAGTGCAACTTTGCTTGTCTGTAGTAAGTACTATTGTTCAGTACTTGATTTGTGTTTGTGAACCCTGTATTGTTTAGTACTGCCGCTTTTATTGTGTGGTGAGTCCTAAGAACAGTCTATTGTAATGTATGTCCACTCAATTTAGTCTGTATATTTTGAAGTATCCAGATCATCTTTTTTATGAGGATGGTTTATCAATTATGATTACACTCCAATATCTGTATGCATTGCAGGGTTTATCGCACCCACAACGATTTCCAGTCCCATGGATGTTCGGTCCATACGATTTGTCACGACCTTTGGACTGTCCTACTTGTGGGAGTAGGCGGGGGCCCTGCATGCCACGCGTAGTTGGACAATCAATCTTCTGTTTAGTACTTCAACATAGTGATTTCCTGGTAAGGATTCACTCGTGTCACATCAAGTAAATCTTATTGATTTAATGTCATGTTTTCTTTCTTTTGCTCCAATTTTATGATGCAGGTTTTGCCATGTCACATCCATCACAGAATAAACCATTTGGTTTGCTCTACGATGGCTATTTTTGCAGGTTTCACTTCTTATGGCCTGTCAGTAACGAAGGCACTGTCCATCACTTATATTACTGGAAAAAATTGGATCAGTCAGTTGTCTGAGTACAAGCTGAATCCCTATGATGAACTGCAATTTGGTTTACCAAACACGCCACAATTAGTCCTTCTCGCTTCTAAAAGAAATGAAGAAAAAGACTGGATCATGGTCACGGAGCCTAGTCAAGTTAGAAAGCATATCATAGCAGACCAGACACGATCGCCGCTGTCTCGCACATCGGTACCACCTTCAGCAATGGATCGAGCACCGGCAGTTGCTCTAGCACTGATAGCGGCAGCAGCTCAGTCTGATCCAGCTGAGGATTGGGTACCGACCGCTTCAGCGGATCAGGCTAATCTATCGAAGGATCGGGCATCGACACCGGCACCTGCTCCGACACCAGCACCAGCTCAACAAGGAGCACCATCTCCGGCAGCAGCGACGGCACTACCAGTCGCACCGGCACGGGAACCAGCAACAGCTTCGGCACCTGCACCAACACTTGCACTTGCATCTGCTCCGGCCCGTGCAGCGGCAATGGAACCAGTAGTTGCACCGGCAACAGACTGGGCTGCAGTTCGCACTTCATATACCAAAGTCATTACAAAAACCGACATGTCCACCTTCTTGGTAAGCATTGGCCGCCCAAGTGCTTCGTTCTTTTTTTCTTTCCATGTTGTTTCACATGATTTACTGTGTTGATCTAACTGTTTGTGTATGTCTTCTTGTTTGCAAACAGAGAATTCCTAGAGCAACGAGGGAGTCGTTCAACAATCCGAGCGACCGTGGCCAATTTTCTCTTACCATGCACAGCCTTGGTGTGAATGAACCTGCTCAATATACCATAAGTACAAAGAATGGTCGCATGATGATTGATGCTAAAGGATGGTCAAGGTTCAAATCTAAATCATACCTTGTGGTAGGGGATGATGTCAAAATCGAACTTTCTCGGCAAGGAGAGCTGGTCCAAATCAACTTTGAAATTCTTCAGTAGCAGCAAGCAACTGCTGAACTGATCTATCCTCCGAGAGATTTTGATGTAATACTCTGGCATGGTGAAACAAGTGTCCTGTGTGTATAAGTAGTACGACAGTATCGTTGATGCAATTGCAACTCTGATTGCTGGTTAGGAACTGTCGTTCGATTTCATTCCAATAGCTGTCGTGCTTTATTCAATTTTGTGTATTCGCCTTGCGACAGCATCTAAAATCAGAGCCGTACCGATCGCTTGCAATATGAAAAGCGCTGAGGTAGAACACATGGGCCCCCAAACATGCAGGCCCACCGGCCTGTGGCCCAAAGTCCAGAACCGTGAGCATGTCTGAGTATTTCTCAGCTGAACCCCCATAATGCCCGTGCGTTGCATGTAACATCAGGATGCATTTGTATGAGTATTTTATCTTGTGAGAGAAAAGGATGAACGAGGAAAGGCCTTATTTGCAAATGTGGAGAGGTGTGTGGGTATCTTTTTGCAAAATTGTCATAGTTCCCTTCCTATCTGTCATATTTAAATCGGACGGCCTATATTGCAGGATGGCAGGCATACCATCATCACGAACTCGTCTATACCATGTTAAAAAAACTCTGTTTTTTATAATTATATATGTTATATATATTCCCCTTGAATTTTCTTATGTATAAAGTTGTGATATAAAAGATCTTTATTTTTCTTTACAGAGGGAGTACCTCTCTGTCAAAAATATATTTATGTGTAACTAGTTAGTCCTGTCTTTCTACTTCCTTTCGCTGATATGTGGGGCATACGGCAACGGGGTCCACGTGCCATATGCACCAAATTAGAGAGCACAACTGCACGGTAGACACACCCCAGTCGTAGCACCGCAGTAATGCCCAATGACCCGTCAAATCACAAAAAAAACTCACCTTTCTAGCTTTAGCAGTAAGCTGGATGGACGAAGCGGCAATATTTCACTAGGCCTGAATCCCCTTCTCCCTCGTCTGCTTGTTCAATGAAAACCCTCGCTCGGCGATTGCATAGGGTTTTCTCATGGAGAACCTGGTACGAATTCTTCATCCATCCCCGATAAATCCAGGTCCCTTGGTCGCGGGTAATCCTAGGATGGCAGCCGCCGCCATTGATGCATTTTTCTTCCTACTGAATCTAGTGTGTTTCATTTGCAGTGCCCAAAGTGCGAGGACCCTACAGGTTTCTGCGCCCTCGGCGAGACGCCACACTTGTTCCTTCTCATCCTAACACAGGATTTTAAAACGCGCACAGTATGTTCCTAGAATCCTCTTTTCTATCCGGGAGGGTGGGGTTTTTTGAACATGTTGTTGACTGATTTGGAAATTGGATTGCTATATTTGGATAAAAGGTACTAGTACCATGGTCAACACTAACGTGAAGGAGGAAATTATTTCTAGATTTCGATATAGGGAATACATTGTGTTCTCATATTATTTTTCCTGCAGTGCATTCCTTGCTCTGCCAGAACACATGTACTCAAGATGCTCGGCCTTGCCATAACTGAATACACCAGTTTAATGGTCACAGTGAAGACAATCCATGGATATAAGTTTCGAGTTGGGTTCATGAACCAAGAAGATCGCTGCTTTTTTTATGGCCGAACTTGGATAAACTTTCTTAAGTGTTACGGACTGAAAGTTGGCGCACGAATGTTGATGGAAATAGCAGAACCTGGTCTCATCTTCACTGTGATCTTCCACCCCGACGTCGTTCCAATTGTTCATCCATGTTAGTTTTGTATCTGGTTCTTGCTTCTTGCCTCGATTACTTCTTAATCCACCTATTCTGTCTAACTAATCACAATTTAACTTTAGAAGTAGCAACGAATCTCTCACGAAGATGCTACTTCTAACTAATATTTTCTTATAATTGGTGGCACGTGTAGGTTTTTTCAGAGTTAAGCAGGCTACTCGTTTGTTATTCTATAAGAACTCGGCTGTTACTCATGGCACTGAAGTTGACTTGGACGACATCCACAAGTTCCTACACTTTATTGATCGTCTTGAGGTCCTTGTGGGGCGTTTCAATGGTGGAAGGCCACGTGGGATATGTGTGCCACTGCTGCACTCGTTGAACAGGTCCAACTGTGTTGAGAAACTTATGGTATGAGCTGTTTTCTGTTATATATGTTGTTCATAAACTCTTGCTTATGCACAGTTTTACACCTGTGATCTTCTTGAAACAGAAACTATCTAGTTCTATTGTTCCTATACAGATGCCTGACCATGGTCGGGTCAGACTTGCGCTTGGTCACAACATGATGTTTATGTCGACCTACTCCATTCCCCTTGGAGGTGAAAAGATACTTATTCATGGGTGGTCTCAAATAATGAAGGCCCGTCCATCTTGGAGAATAGGACAGAAGATTATGTTCCTGCTTTTCCATGGCTCTAAAGCGAATATCCTGTTTATTGACCACATTGCGAGATGAAGCCACTTTCAGAAGGTTGTGGATGTGCGGGGTGGCGCCTGGGCCTTGTCCTGGGGCTTGGCGGCCTCACCCTTTGGCTAACTGTAGGCAAAGTAGCACTGTTCGAGGCATGCTTTGCACGGTTGAACCTGTATAAGTACTCATACTTCTTTCAGCTATGGTTGTTAAGTGCCCCTGCTGGTTTCAGTTAAGGTTGTTAAGTACTCCTGCTGCTTTTACAGTCTGTCGTGTTTCTTCAGTCCTGTCTTCCTCCAGCCGCCAAAACCAAACCAGCGCCAGTGGGGCTGCCTGCTTCCACCTCCCATGGCTGGTTGCGCCTCAGCGCACGCATTGCCGCCCCACCGTCTCCTAAATCGTTAACGCCAACCTCCGAGGCCTCGCCGTTGTCCTCCACGCGCTTTGGTGCGCTCGCCGCGGCGCCGCCCTCTCATGTCATCAACATGGTCAACAAACAAGAGGAATCAGCAAAGGACTGTACGTGGAGAGGATGACAGTAGGGGCCCACCATGTCCATGGTCGGCCGCAAGGAAGTTCCTCATTTTCTGTTATATATACTCCATTGTCAGCATATGGGAAAAGAAAATGCTTCCTGCTAGTGGTTTCCTAACATCTGGGACCCATGACATTGTCAGTGTATATAGTCAATAAACAAGAGAACAACACAAGATCGGCTGACACCTGGGACGTAGCTGCCCGAGCAGTATTTTTTTAGTTATTGTTGAGATGGAGCAGGGTTTCAACTGGGCAGTAGCCCGTCTAGCCCAGGCTTATATTTTATGTTCACCACATGACCAGCCCAGCTATTTTTTGTGAAAATGAGCCCGTTTTATTTTTCTGAAGAGTACCCAATCCAGGCCTACTTATTTTTCTACGCCCTGATGGGCCACAACTCTTTCAAGACGCCTGCAAATCTTGAAAGTAATATGAAATGGCTGTAAATATAAAAACAGATGACAAATTGGCAATTACTTTATAATTTTTGAATTTTTTTTCACATTTTCAGATTCCAATTTCACTGGGCTTTAACCTAATTTAAATATATCTTCAAAGTACTTTAAATATGGCTCGACATTTCAGTATTGAAAATAGTTTGGAACCCACAGAAATATGCGAAATTTCGTTTAACTTTTTAACCCTGACCCTGGCCAACAAAAAACGGACTGTAATAAATTGCATAAGAAGTTGCAATGAGCTATATATAAATTATTAAAAAAAATAGGGAATGGTCTAACTTGTGGGCCTATTAAGTTGATGCGTATGCAAGATTTTTTTACTTATTATATATACGGCAACAAACAATTATAGCAGACGTAATCGTTGAATATCAATCCAAAGGCCGTCGTGTTTCTTCAATCTCTTATCTTCTTGCTCCAGCCGACAATCCAGCGCCGGCGGGACCGCCTGCTCCCGCCTCCCGTTGCCGGCTGTGCTGTCGCGCAGGCCTCACCGCCCCCTACTACTCCCACCGCTGGCCAGGCCATCCCTCTACTCACCCACATCCCTCCACTGTTGTGGCTTCGCCGCCTCCGGGTCATTCCCTTCCTGGGTCTCGCCGTCGTCCATCGCGCTGGTGTTCTCAGCACGGCGTGGTCAACATTGTCAACAAACGACAACATCGGAAGAGGGATGTACATGGAGAGGCTGACAGTTGGGACCCAAATGGTCCATGGCCGCACGCAAGCAAGTACCTCCTTATTACGCCAAAAAGAATGAATACTCCCGCTGGTAGCTCGGACCCACCAGCTATATCTTCGCACGCAAGGAAGTGCCTCCTTATTACGCACAAAAAATTAATACTCCCCCGCTAGCTAGGACCCACCATAGTGCGAGGCTAACTTGTGGGCCTACCAAGTTGACGGGGATAGAGGGCTTTGTCAACTTAGTCAATAAACGATTCTATCACCAGTGGTCGTTGGATTGTTAACATCCAACGGTCGTCCTACTTCTTCAACCTCTGATTTTCTTGCTCCAGCCGTCCAAACTACCGCGTGCTCTTGCCTCCCGTCGCCGGCTGTGCTGCCGCGGAGGCCTCAACGCCCCCTACTACTCCCACCGCTGGCCAGGCCCTGCAGTGACGGCAGCCTCACACCGCAGCCGAACCAGTGAACCCTCGTACTCCTCTCCGTGTGGGCATCCACTGCCGCATCTTCCCCAGCTCCGCGTTGTCCCCTTCCTAGGCCTCGCCATCATCCACCGCCCTGGTGCTCTCGGCGCGGCGTGGTCAACCTGGTCAAGGAACGACTTCCATCGGAAGAGTACTGTACGTGGAGAGGCTGACAGCTGGGTCCACGGCCGCAGCAAGGAAGTGCCTCCTTATTACGCGGAAAATAATGATTCCTCCACCTGACAGCAGGTACCCATCGGACGGGCCACCAGATTTCGCGAAGAAAACGTTTCCCCCCTGACTGCTGGGACCCACCAGCTACATCTTCGCACGCAAGGAAGTGCGTCCATATTACGGGCAAAAAAATGATTCGCCCCCTGACTGCTGGGACCCACCAGCTACATCTTCGCACGCAAGGAAGTGTCTGACAGTCGGGACCCACCTGGTCGAAGCATACGTAGCGTTGGCATTCTGGTCCCGAACGTGTAGGTACATACCGGTGGATGTATAGGCGCGCACGTAGCATGTACACGTACGTACGGCGGCCAGGGTGCAAGAAAGTAAATACGGTCACGTACGTACATACGGGCGGGGTCTCGAACGCCTACTCGCACATACGTACGGCCAGGGCTCTTGTACATGGCTGGGTCAGAACGGAGAAACTGCGTCGTCGTCGTGTTCACGAGGAGGCAACGGAATGCTCGTGGTCATCGGGAGGCAATGGAATGCGTCGTCGTCTTCATCGGGAGCCAACCGGCTTGGACGGAACAGCCGATGGAAACGAGGCCTGGCGTACCGCAAAACGAAGGAAACGGCCTTGTCTTCGAACGGACACGGTCGAAACGGGATCCTGTTCATCGGGAGGGGTCTGGCGTACCACAAAATGGAAGAAACATACTTCTCTTGGACCTCCTGCGGTCGAAACGGGGTCCTGTTGATGGGAGGAGTGTGGCGTACCGCAAAACAAAGGAAACAGACTTGTGTTGGAGCGCTACGGTCAAAATGGGGGTCCTGTTCATCGGGAGGTGTGTGGCGTACCGCAAAATGGGACTCCATGGGATATTGTTCATCTCCACCGTCGACCTCCTCCAGCCTCCACGGGCTACTGTTCATCCACTATCGACCTCCGCCAGCCTCCACCTGCGACTGTTCATCCACGGGCTCCTGTTCATCCGGCCTCCACCACGCGCTCCTCCACCGGCTACTGTTCAACTAGCCCTCTCCATGGGGTCCTATTCAACCACCCCTCCACGGGCTACTATTCATCTAGCCCTCCACCGACTACTGTTCAACCAGCCCTCCACAGGGTCGTCCTGTTCATCCAGCCCTCCACGGGGTCCTGTTCATCCAGCCCTCCACCGGCTCGATCGATCGGGGTCCTGTTCATCCAGCGGCAATGGCCTCTACTACCACGGGGTCCTGTTCGTCCAACCCCCCACCAGGAACTATTCATCCAACCCCCCAACAACACTCATTGTTCATCCAGAGGCAGCAGGTTCGATCGGCTTCAGTTTGCAGCAGTAGCGAAGGAATCGCTCGATCGGGTTCAGTTAATAGCCATTGATCGATCGCTCGGGTTCCGTAACGCGTAGCCTGGAGTGCAATCGCTCGGGTTCAGTAGGCGAACGCCTCGCTCGGGTTTAGTTAGAGCCCAATGCCTCGCACCCACGTGCGTACGTGTACGAGAGAAACACGCATCGCTCGGCCCCCGACCACCCGCCATAATCGGGAACCCCTCGATATTTTCCGCGCCCTCGGTTCTACCACGGTTTTTTCTGTCATGGACGGCCCAAAGAATGTCATGCAGCTGCGTCTCAGGCCCGCCCAGGACGAAAAGCCCATTTTCTGTCATGATTTTTTGTCATAGAAGTACGAGCCCACCACATCTATGATGATATCAGGTTTTGTCACAATTATAGTCATAGAAGTGTCATAAGCATGGCAGGAAAAAAATTCGTTTGGCCCAAAATGTCATGGATGTGTCTTTTTTTGTAGTGAATGTTTGCTACTGAACACTTCTCGCATGCAGAACGACCAGAATGGTAGATGAGGGCGTTCAGAGAGGCTCTTGACGATTGCTCGCTCCTTGATCTTGGATGGAGGGGAGTGGAGTATACTTGGGATAATGGGCAGAGTGCTGAGTCGAATGTCAAAGCCGGACTCGATAGAGCTTTTGGAAACCTACTGCTTACCCAGATATTCCCTCAAAATTTGGTTCACCACATTAGCACTACGGAGTCTGACCATTGCTTTGTCTTGGTCGACTTACGTGATAATCGGGTGGAACAGCGACATGGAGTGACGAGGCAGTTCCGATTTGAAGATGTATGGCAAACACACTCTGAGTATGATCAATTTGTGCTTAGAGAATGGCAAAAGGGGGTTGGCTAGAATGGTCTAGATGGTGTACTCAATGCTTTGCATGATATGCAAACTAAGTTGGCTGCATGGGGGGCAAAGGAATTCGGGTGTCTCACTCGGAAGGTGCGAAAACTGCGGGACAAGCTGGACCGGCTTCGGCGTCGGCCGGGGAGACGTGGCCCAGCCGAGGAAGAGCTGGCCATAGCTAAGCAACTCCGAGAGGCACTAAGACAAGAGGAAATCTGGTTAAGACAGTGATCATGGGTTCCTTGGCTGCGAGAGGGGGATTGTAACACGGGCTACTTTCATGCTCAAGCAGCGTAGCGGCAAAGGATGAATAAGATAGACAGGCTTGAACGGGCGGATGGCTCCACGTGTCAAACGTCAGACGAGAACCATGCAGAAGTCCAAGGGTTTTATGAAGCTTTATACGCAAGTCAAGGTTTCAAACCAATGGGCGAGCTGCTTTCCTTTGTTCCTCCAAAGGTGACGGAGCAAATGAATGAAGAACTCGACAAACCTTACATTGCGGAGGAGGTCAAGACGGCTCTATTTCAAATGGCGTCATCAAAGGCGCTGGGAGTGGACGGATTTACAACGGGTTTTTTCAGCGGCATTGGTATTTGTTAAAAGACGATATAATTCCGGCTTTCCTAGATTTCTTGAATGGGGGAGTCTTACCTGAGGGAATGAACGACACTTCCATCACATTGATCCCAAAGGTGCGTTACCCGCAGCACATATCTCAATATCGGCCCATTTCATTGTGCCCTGTTATGTACAAGATTGCCTCGAAGTGCATTACAAACAGGGTACGAGTGTTCGTGGGTGAGATCATCAGTGAAGAGCAGAGTGCGTTTGTGCCCGGCCGCCTCATCATCGACAACATTCTCATCGCTTATGAAAGTGTTCATGCTACGAGACGTGGAAAGAGAGGGAAGAATGTTGCTTGTGCCGTCAAAGTCGACATGATGAAGGCATACGATTGGGTTGAATGGCATTTTTTGGAGGCAATCATGTTGATATTGGGTTTTAGTTCACAGTTTGTCAGACTTGTGATGAAGTGTGTAACCTTGGTAAGGTTTACAGTACAAGTAAATGGACAATTACTTCCCTACTTCACACCATCTAGAGGTCTCCGTCAGGGAGATCCTAGTTCATCGTTTCTATTTCTTATCTGTGTAGAGGGGTTCACCTCACTGCTGAAGTTCTATGGAGGTGCCAATGTTGATAGAGGCATCCGTGTTAGCCCTTTCTCCCCTTGGGTTAATCACCTACTCTTCACTGATGATAGTTTGATATTTCTGAAGGCAGAAAGGGCGAGTGTGTTAAGGTTGAATCGGGTGCTTGGAATCTATGGCGATGATACGTCTCCAATGTATCTATAATTTTTTATTGTTCCATGCTGTTATATTATAATTCTTGGATGTTTTACAATCATTCTATAGCAACTTTATATCATTTTTTGGACTAACCTATTGACATAGTGACCAGTGCCAGTTGTTGTTTTTTGCTTGTTTTTTACTTCGCAGAAAATCAATACCAAACGGAGTCCAAACGCAGTGAAACTTTTTGGAGAATTTTTTTGGACCAGAAGACAAAAGTTGGGCCAAGGAAGTACAAGAGGGGGGCTCCGAGGGGAGCACAACCCACCTGGGCGCGCCTGGGGGCCCAGGCGCGCCCAGGTGGGTTGTGACCACCTCAGCTGCCTCCCGCACCGCCTCTTTGCTCTATAAATATCCCAATATTCTAGAAACCCTAGGGGAGTCAATGAAACACAATTCCAGCCGCCGCAAGTTCCAGAAACCATAGATCCAATCTAGACACCCTAACGGAGGGGTTCATCATTCCCATTGGCGCCTCTCCGATGATGCGTGAGTAGTTCATTGTAGACCTATGGGTCCGTACTTAGTAGCTAGATGGCTTCCTCTCTCTCTTTTGATTCTCAATACAATGGTCTCTTGGAGATCTATTTGATGTAACTCTTTTTGCGGTGTGTTTGTTGGGATCTGATGAACTTTGAGTTTATGATCAGATCTATGCTTTTATCCATGGAAGTTATTTGAGTTTATTTAATCTCTTATATGCATGATTACTTATAGCCTCATATTTATTCTTCAAATCTTTGGTTTAGTTAGGCCGACTAGATCGATTTTTCTTGCCATGGGAAGAGGTGCTTTGTGATGGGTTCGATCTTACGGTGCTCAATCCCAGTGACAGAAGGGAAAATGACACGTATGTATCGTTGCTATTAAGGATAACAAGATGGGATCTATTCCTACATGAATATATCTTGTCTATGTCATGTCATCGTTTGTACTGCATTACTCCATTTCTCCATGAACTTAATACACTAGATGCATGCTAGATAGCGGTCGATGTGTCGAGTAATAGTAGTAGATGCAGGTAGGAGTCGGTCTACTAATCTTGGAAGTGATGCCTATGTAATGACCATTGCCTGGATATCGTCATGATTATTTGAAGTTCTATCAATTGCCCAACAATAATTTGTTTACCCACCGTATGCTATTTTTCTCGAGAGAAGCCACTAGTGAAATCTATGGCCCCGGATCTCTTCTTTGTCACATTTCCCTTCGAGATCTATTTTTATTTGCTTTTATTTTAAGATCTATTAATCCAAAAACACAAAAATACCTTGCTGCAATTTATTATTATTTATTTTATCTCGCGTTCCCGTGAGATCTATTTATCCAACCTACTATAATTTTACCTATCTTTTACCCGTGAGGGATTGACAACCCCTCTTTACGTCGGGTTGCAAGTATTTGTTCTTTGTGTGCAGGTACCATTCACGTAGTGTTGCGTGGTTCTCCTACTAGTTCGATAACCTTGGTCTCATCACTGAGGGAAATACCTACCGTAGTTGTGCTGCATCATCCCTTCCTCTTTGGGGAAATACCGACGTAGTTCAAGCCGCATCAGGCGACTGCTCGGGACAATGTGTTAATAGGGACAAACGTTGTGTCTTTTTCAGTCCAAACACACCTGATGTAGTTCGAAAGGAGCTCAAGACAGTGTTGGGAATTACAGTGGAGGCGTTTAATGAGCGGTATTTGGGTCTTCCAACGGCCATTGGAAGAATTACCAGCGGAACTTTTGAATAACTTCGCGAGAGGATCAGAAGCAAGCTTCAAGGAGGCACTGGATGACTTATTTCATGCACTGGGAGGTAGGTTAGGCATAAAGCTATTGCTCACGCGTCTCGGCATTTTTGATGAGCTGCTTCAAGTTAACGAAGAAGATCTGTAAGGGTTTTTCATCAAAAATGGCTAGGTATTGGTGGAGTAGCTCAGTCGACCGCAGGTCACTACACTGGATCGATTGGGACTCACTATCCAAGCCAAAGAATGTGGGAGGGATGGGATTCAGGAACTTGGAAGTGTTTAACTTAGCTCTTCTTGGGAAACATGGGTGGATGCTGATCACGAATCCGGATTCTCTCTGCGCACGTGTCTTGAAAGGGAAGTACTTTCCCACAAGCGAGTTCATGGATGCAACTATTCCAAGGCATGCATCAGCAACTTGGCAGGGCAATTGTTGCGGGCAGAGAGGCCTTAAGTGAAGGAACTGTGCCCTAGAGGCAATAATAAAGTTGTTATTTTGTATTTCCTTATATCATGATAAATGTTTATTATTCATGCTAGAATTGTATTAACCGGAAACTTGATACATGTGTGAATACATAGACAAAACACCTTGTCCCTAGTAAGCCTCTACTAGACTATCTCGTTAATCAAAGATGGTTAAGTTTCCAAGCCATAGACATGTGTGGTCATTTGATGAACATGATCACATCATTAGGAGAATGATGTGATGTACAAGACCCATTCGTTAGCTTAGCATATTGATCGTTCAGTTTTATTGCTATTGATTTCTTCATGTCATATACATATTCCTTTGACTAAGAGATTATGCAACTCCCGGATACCGGAGGAATACCGTGTGTGCTATCAAACGTCACAGCATAACTGGTGATTATTAAGATGCTCTACAGGTATCTCCGAAGGTGTTTGTTGGGTTGGCATAGATCGAGATTAGGATTAGTCACTCCGAGTATCAGAGAGGTATCTCTCGGCCCTCTCGGTAATACACATCATAAGAAGCCTTGCAAGCATAGTGACTAATGAGTTAGTTGCGGGATGATGTATTACGGAACGAGTAAAGAGACTTGCCGGTAATGAGATTGAACTAGGTATGAAGATACCGACGATCGAATCTCGGACAAGTAACACACCGATGGCAAAGGGAATAAATTATGTTGTCATTATGGTACGACCGATAAATAACTTCGCAGAATATGTAGGAACCAGTTGATTGCTCTCTGACTATGGCGCCAGAAAAGCTCAAGTCTGATAGGACTACGTCGGTATTTCCCCAAAGAGGAAGGGATGATGCAGCACAACGACAGTAGGTATTTCCCTCAGTGATGAAACCAAGGTTATCAAACTAGTAGGAGAACCAAGCAACACAATGTAAACAGCTCCTGCACACAAACAACAAATACTCGCATCCCGACGTGTTAAAGGGGTTGTCAATCCCTTTCGGGTAACGATGCCAGAAACTGCATGATGATGAGACAAAGATTTAATAGATTGAAATAATAGATCACAAATAAAATAAAGTGCAGCAAAGTATTTTTGTATTTTTGGTTTAATAGATCTGAATAAAAATGCAAAGGAAAAGTAGATGCAAAGAAAATATATGAGAAAGAAGACTCGGAGGTCGTAGGTTTCACTAGTGGCTTCTCTCGAGAAAAATAGCAAATGGTGGGTAAACAAATTACTGTTGGGCAATTGATAGAACCTCAAATAATTATGATGATATCCATGCAATGATCATTACATAGGCATCACGCCTAAGATTAGTAGACCGACTCCTGCCTGCATCTACTACTATTACTCCACACATCGACCGCTATCCAGCATGCATCTAGTGTATTAAGTTCATGGAAAAACGAAGTAATGCAATAAGAACGATGACATGATGTAGACAAGATATGTTTATCTATTGCGTAGATATAGATCCATCTTTTTATCCTTAGTACCAACAATACATACGTGTCGTTTCCCTCTCTATCACTGGGATCGAGCACCGTGAGATCGAACCCACTACCGGGCACCTCTTCCCATTGCAAGACAAATAGATCAAGTTGGCCAAACAAACCCAAATATCGGGGAAGAAATACGAGGCTATAAGAGATCATGCATATCAGAGATCGAAGAAACTCAAATAACTTTCATGGATATAAAAAGATATGACTCATCATAAACTCAAAGTTCATCAGATCCCAACAAACACACCGCAACAAGAGTTACATCATATGGATCTCCAAGAGACCATTGTATTGAGAATTCAGCGAGAAAGAGGAAGCCATCTAGCTACTAACTACGGACCCGTAGGTCTACAAAGAACTACTCACGCATCATCGGAGAGGAACCAATGGAGGTGGTGAACCCCATCCGAGATGGTGTCTAGATAGGATCTGGTGGTTCTGGACTCTGCAGTGGCTGGATGAATATTTTGTCGACTCCCCTAGCGTTTCTGGAATATTGGGGTATTTATAGAGGAAAGAGGCGGTCCGGGGGCACCCGAGGTGGGCACAACCCACCAGGGCGTGTCTGGGCCTCCTTGCGCGCCCTGGTGGGTTGCCCTTCCTCGGGACTCCCCCCAAGTGCAACCAGGCCCGTTGTGTTCCTTCTGGCCCATAAAAAATCATCATGGAGTTTCGTGGCATTTGGACTCCGTCTGATATTGATTTCCTGCGATGTAAAAAACATGGAAAAACAGCAACTCGCACTTGGCACTATGTCAATAGGTTAGTACCAAAAAATGATATAAAATGACTATAAAATGATTATAAAACATCCAAGATTGATAATAAAACATCACGGAACAATCAAAAATTATAGATACGTTGGAGACGTATCATCATCCCCAAGCTTAACTCATTCTCGTCCTCGAGTAGGTAAGTGATAAAAACAGAATTTTTGATGTGGAGTGATGTTTATCAAGTCATAATATATTCTTTTCTTTATAGCATGGACATTTGGAATTTTATGTGATTCAAAGCAATAGTCTAATTTTGACATAATAATTTAGATACTCAAGCATATCAACAAGCAACCATGTCTTTCATAATATCAATGCTAAAATAAGTTATCCCTAGCCCATCATGCTCAAACATTGATCCATTCATGAAACACACTCGAATATTAGCTACACCCAATACTTAAGCATGATCATATTGCCTCTTAGTTGGTGATTTTATAAGAGAAGATGGAGACTCAAATTCAAAAATAAAAATTGCATAGAGTAAAATAAAGGCCCTTCGCAGAGGGGAGTAGAGATTTGTAGAGGTGCCAGAGCTCAAAGCTAAAGATTAGAGATAAAAACATTTTGGGAGGTGTATCCATCCCACCAATGAAAACGACTCAGAGTTCTGAACACTTTCCATGCTAGATATGCCATAGGCGGTTCCCAAACAGAAAATAAAGTTTATTCCCTTTTCCACCATTCTTTCACTTTCCATGGCTAGCCGTATCCACGGGTGCCTTCGATACCAACACTTTCCAAGGAATTTATTATTTGACAACGTAAAGTAAAGTCATTTTTTGCATTTCGCGACTGGGCATCCCTAAAACCTTTGCCTTACTCTCGTGCAATGACAAGTGAATAAACACTCATCGTGAGAATAACACATCCAGCATGGAAAATATTAGCCACCCGTTACCGTTCCGCGAGCGAAACAAATACACAAAAGAGAAGTTTATTTCGAAAATTAGAGATGGCACATGCAAATTTGCTTAGAACGGCAAAAGAATACCGCATATAGGTAGATATAGTGGACTCATATGGCAAAACTTGTTTAAAGGATTTTGGATGCACAAGTAGAGGTCATACTTGGTTCAAAATGAAGGCTAGCAAAAAGATTGAGAAGCGACCAACCAAGAAACGAATAATCTCATAAGCAAGCATTAAGCATAATTAACACCGAATAATGCACCGTAAGTAGGATATAATTTCATTGCATGACTATTGACTTTCGTGCATGCATAGGGAATCACAAACCTTAACACCAATATTCTTACTAAAGCATAAGTACCCATCAACATAACTCACATATCACATCATCATATCTCAAAACTATTATGAAGAATCAAGTTTATTTTGTCCAATGATCTTCATGACAATTTTTTTATTTTATCCTTCTTGGATATCTATCACTTTGGGACTAATTTTCATGTGTTGCTTTTCATAAATTCAAACAAATATAAGTGAAGATCATGAGCATAAAATTTTTCTTTCTCTGAAAATAATTTAAGTGAAGCAAAAGAGAATTTCTTCAAAAAATTTACTAACTCTCAAACAAATCTAAGTGAAGCAAGAGAGTATTTCTTCAAAAATAACAAGCACACCGTGCTCAAAAAGATATAAGTGGAGTACTAGAGCAAGTCCTAGCTCACAAAAGATTGAAGTGAAGCACAGAGAGCAATTCTAACAAGTCACAAAATAATTTTGGCTCTCTCAAATAGGTGTGTGATCGCCGTCGGCATGCTACCTCTACATCTACCTTCAGGATTAGTTTTAGACCTGAATAATTGTTATTTGGTGCCAGCATTGAGCATGAGCATTATATCTAGATCTTGTTTAATGCGAGACAGTTATTCATTTAAATCAGAGAATAATGGTTGTTCTATTTATATGAGTAATATCTTTTATGGTCATGCACCCTTGAAGAGTGGTCTATTTTTGTTGAATCTCGATCATGGTGATACACATATTCATAATATTGATGCCAAAAGATGCAAAATTGATAATGATAGTGCGACATATTTGTGCATTGACGTTTAGGTCATATTGGTGTAAAGCGCATGAAGAAACTCCATGCGGATGGACTTTTGGAATGACTTGATTATGAATCATTTGATGCTTTCAAACCATGCCTCATGGGCAAGATGACTAAAACTACGTTCTTCGGAACAATGGAGCGAGCCACTGACTTATTGGAAATAATACATACAGATGTATGCAGTCCGATGAGTGTAGAGGCTTGCGGTGGGTATCATTATTTTCTGACCTTCATAGATGATTTGAGAAGATATGGGTATATCTACTTTATGAAACACAAGTCTAAAACATTTGAAAAGTTCAAAGAATTTCAGAGTGAAGTGGAGAATCATCGTAACAAGAAAATAAAGTTTCTACGATCTGATCGCGGAGGCGAATATTTGAGTTACGAGTTTGTCCTTCATTTAAAACAATGTGGAATAGTTTCACAACTCACGCCACCTGGAACACCACAGCGTAATGGTGTGTCCGAATGTCGTAACCATACTTTATTTGATATGGTGCGATCTATGATGTCTCATACCGATTTACCACTATCGTTTTGGGTATATGCATTAGATACAGCTACATTCACGTTAAATAGGGCACCATCTAAATCCGTTGAGACGACACCGTATGAACTATGGTTTGGCAAGAAACCTAAGCTATCGTTTCTTAAAGTTTTGGGTTGCGATGCTTATGTGAAAAAGCTTCAGCCTGGCAGATCCGAAGGCAAGATCTTTGTTGCTAAGAGTGGATCCTTTCTAGAGAAGGAGTTTCTCTCGAAAGAAGTGAGTGGGGGGAAAGTAGAACTTGATGAGGTAATTGTACCTCCTCTCAAATTGGAAAGTAGATCATCACAAAAAACCGATCATGTGATGCCTAGACCAACTAGAGAGGAAGCTAACGATAATGATCATGAAACTTCAGATCAAGTTACTACCAAACCTCGTAGGTCAACCAGAGCACGTTCTGCACCCGAGTGGTACGGTAATCCTGTTCTGGAAGTCATGTTACTAGACCATGACGAACCTACGAACTATGAAGAAGCGATGATGAGCCCAGATTCCGATAAATGGCTTGAGGCCATGAAATCTAAGATAGGATCCATGTATGAGAACAAAGTGTGGACTTTGGTTGACTTGCCCGATGATCGGAGAGCCATAGAGAATAAATGGATCTTCAAGAAGAAGACTGACGCTAATGAAAATGTTATTGTCTACAAAGCTCGACTTGTCGTGAAAGGTTTTTGACAAGTTCAAGGAGTTGACAATGATGAGACCTTCACACCCATAGCGATGCTTAAGTCTGTCTAAATCATGTTAACAATTGCCACATTTAGGATTATGAAATATGGCAAATGGACGTCAAAACTGCATTCCTTAATGGATTTCTTAAATAAGAGTTGTATATGATGCAACCGGAAGGTTTTGTCGATCCTAAAGGTGCTAAAAAAGTGTGCAAGCTCCTGCGATCCATTTATGGACTGGTGCAAGCATCTCGGAGTTTGAATATACGCTTTGATGAGGTGATCAAAGCATATGGTTTTATACAGACTTTCGGAGAAGCCTGTATCTACAAGAAAGTGAGTGGGAGCTCTGTAGCATTTCTAATATTATATGTGGATGACATATTGTTGATTGGAAATGATATAGAATTTCTGGATAGCATAAAAGGATACTTGAATAAAAGTTTTTCAATGAAAGACCTCGGTGAACATGCTTATATATGGACATCAAGATCTATAGAGACAGATCAAGACGCTTAATTGGACTTTCACAAAGCACATACCTTGATAAAGTTTTGAAGAAGTTCAAAATGGATCAGTCAAAGAAAGGGTTCTTGCCTGTGTTACAAGGTGTGAAGTTGAGTCAGACTCAATGCCCGACCACTGCAGAAGATAGAGAGAAAATGGAAGTCATTCCATATGCCTCAGCTATAGGTTCTATCATGTATGCTATGCTATCTACCAGACCTGATGTGTGCCTTGCTATAAGTCTGGCAGGGAGGTACCAAAGTAATCCAGGAGTGGATCACTGGACAGCGATCAAGAACATCCTGAAGTACCTGACAAGGACTAAGGATAGGTTTCTCGTTTATGGAGGTGACAAAGAGCTCGTCGTAAATGGTTACGTCGATGCTAGCTTTGACACTGATCCGGATGACTCTAAGTCACAAACCGGATACATATTTATATTGAATGGTGGAGTTGTCAGTTGGTGCAGTCCCAAGCAGAGCGCCGTGGCGGGATCTACGTGTGAAGCGGAGTACATAGCTGCTTCAGAAGCAGTGAATGAAGGAGTCTGGATGAAGGAGTTCATATCCAATCTAGGTGTAATACCTAGTGCATTGGGTCGAATGAAAATCTTTTGTGACAATACTGGAGCAATTGCCTTCGCGGATTTCACAAAAGAACCAAACACATCAAGAGACGCTTCAACTCCATCCGTGATCAAGCCAAGGAGGGAGACATAGAGATTTGCAAAATACATACGGATCTGAATGTGGCAGACCTGTTGACTAAGCCTCTTCCACGAGCAAAACATGATCAGCACCAAGACTCCATGGGTGTTAGAATCATTACAATGTAATCCAGATTATTGACTCTAGTGCAAGTGGGAGACTGAAGGAAATATGCCCTAGAGGCAATAATAAAGTTGTTATTTTATATTTCCTTATATCATGAAAATGTTTATTATTCATGCTAGAATTTTATTAACCGGAAACTTGATACATGTGTGAATACATAGACAAAACACCGTGTCCCTAGTAAGTCTCTACTAGACTAGCTCATTAATCAAAGATGGTTAAGTTTCCTAACCATAGACATGTGTTGTCATTTGATGAACGAGATCACATCATTAGGAGAATGATGTGATGGACAAGACCCATCCGTTAGCTCAGCATATTGATCATTCAGTTTTATTGCTATTGCTTTCTTCATGTCATATACATATTCCTTTGACTATGAGATTATGCAACTCCCGGATACCGGAGGAATACCTTGTGTGCTATCAAACTTCACAACATAATTGGGTTATTATAAAGATGCTCTACAGGTATCTCCAAAGGTGTTTGTTGGGTTTGCATAGATCGAGATTACGATTTGTCACTCCGAGTATCGGAAAGGTATCTCTGGGCCCTCTTGGTAATACACATCATAAGAAGCCTTGCAAGCATAGTGACTAATGAGTTAGTTGTAGTATGATGTATTACAGAACGAGTAAAGAGACTTGCGGGTAACGAGATTGAACTAGGTATGAAGATACCGACGATCGAATCTCGGGCAAGTAACATACCAATGACGAAGGGAATAACATATGTTGTCATTATGGTACGACCGATAAAGATCTTCGTAGAATATGTAGGAACCAATATGAGCATCCAGGTTCCGCTATTGGTTATTGACCGGAGAAGTGTCTCGGTCATGTCTACATAGTTCTTGAACCTGTAGGGTCCGCACGCTTAACGTTCGATGACGATTTTGTATTGTATGAGTTATGTGATTTGGTGACCAAATGTTATTCGGAGTCCCGGATGAGATCACGGACATGACGAGGAGTCTCGAAATGGTTGAGAGGTAAAGATTGATATATAGGACGATAGTATTCGGACATCGGAAGTGTTCCGGGGGTACCGGGTACATATCGGGTCACCGGAAGGGGTTCCGGGCACCCCCCCCCCCCCCCCCCCGCCGCCGCCAACTATATGGGCCTAATGGGCCAAGAGAGGGACAAAGAGGGGAAGGGAGAAGGAAAGGGGAGGATTCGGCCTCCCCCTTCCTCCCCTCCCCCCTCTCTTTACTTTCCCCTCCGATGAATAAGGAAGGGGGCGAATTGGGGAGGAACCCCAAGTAGGATTTGACCTACTTGGGGCGTCCCACTTGGCTTCCCCCTCTCCCTCCCACATATATATATGAGGGGGGGAGCGCCTAGAACACACAACAACATCTGTTAGCCATGGGAGACTGTTGGAGATATGCCCTAGAGGCAATCATGTATGATGATATTTCCTATGTGTTTATGAATAAAGATAGTCCTTGGACATTATCAATGATGTGTATCAGCAAGTACGTGACTTGTTTGTGGGACTATGCATTGTATGATGACTGTCCTAAAAGGTCCCTAGTCGAAAGGGTTGTGTGGACGCGCAGTTGACTAGACTAGCATATGACACGGTCGATGGCTTGGTCTCACTAGCCATGGAGCATTGGATGCTAACCGGATAATATGGACTTGGAAAGGTCTGGTCGGATTCGACGTAGTAGGATCCGAGTCAAGATAAGGTCCGATTCGGACAGACCCAACTATGAGACGCAGCGATATGTCATCTGTGAGTCTCTAGTACAACATACATTCTATGTCCTAAGACCTGAGCTGGCACATGTACTCGGGATGGTGACAGACTTGCTTTGGGCCGACCAAACGCTACTCCGTGACTGGGTAGTTACAAAGGTAGGTTTCGGGCTTGTCCAGACCCATGCTGCGAGACGTGGTCGAGCAAGATGGGATTTGCCCCTCCGATCAGGAGAGATATACTCTGGGCCCCTCATGTGATCCGACCAGGATAAGCATGGCCATGCGACAAGGATTATGAGATAATCCGGTTTGTGGTCGGCATCACTGGAACGAGAAAAAGGTCGGGCTAGCACAAGGATGACAGACTCGCCTTGAGCCCGACAACATATATCATGTGGCAAAAGGAATGGAAGTATGATGTACAGGTTCGCTAACCAGCTTCATAGTCTGCTTGGTGTTCGGCATGCCTTGCTGATCCGAACTGTGACCAAGCCGACTTGAACCTAAGGGGTCGCGCGCTTAAGGGAAGGAACCTCCGAGGTCGAATCCGAGGACACTGGTCGGATGTGATCCGATCTGTATTCGGATTGTGGCCGAGTAGACTTATGGGCTTTAGGGTCCGTATGAGGCCCAAGTGTTGAGCCCACGACGGACGCCTATGTAAAGTGGAGGTGCGGCACACTCATGCGGTTGATCGCTTCGGCGCTGTCACTAGGGTTTGCATGTGTTGCGAATAGACACCTCCACTCGCCGCCGACTATGAGATCGGACCTAGCAGTCCGCCGCACGGTGTTCCTCCTGCACGCGCGGATACCGTTAGAGGGGGTGCACTTGCGCCGCTTCGGCGAACCTGTACGTGGGAACCGACGACCGGCCACTCGAGGGAGATCGGACGAGGAGGATACGATCCACGCAGACGCGCTGCCCCAACTCTTCTTCCGCTGCACGGCACTTCGCGTCTAGTGGTAACGAATTATGATCCATCCCTCGTAGCATGTTCCTGGTTGTTCTGCGTGTAGGAAAATTTTAATTTACAGTCGATGCACCCTACGATAGAACCCAACAGTGGTATCAGAGCCTCTGCTATAGGATTTGGTTTCAGATCGTATGAACATTAGATATGTGGAGGCGGCAGATGAGATCTGTTGTCGTTGAAGAGATCGGCTATGTGCACGGTTGATGTGATCAACTGCACATGGGGATCGTTGAGGCTATGTTTTTTGTCAATCGGGATCAATGAGGTCGTGACACAACCTACCACTACCGGTCGGTTATCCGCCATCGGGGTTAACAGTGAAACGTCAATCCGATTCGGATTCGCGATGATCGATGAGATCGGTCAGATCAGAGAATTCGGCATGATCGGAGTGCAGATATGATCTGTGATTTTTGAAAACGTGTGCGTAGCGCCTTGTATTTGTACCCGACACACAAACCAATAGAATGTGATTCTATGCATAACTTTGTTTTACAGGTTTGATGTGAATAGTATGGCTCATGTGTATGTGATGCATGTGTGTAAATTATACATGGCCTGCGTGTCATGTTTGTCAGCCGGCAGGAGACAAAGTGTTTTCATTATATTGTATAACGACCTGCGTGTCGACTTGTGACTCTATGTAAAATTCATTACTAGTTGTAGTAGTTGGATAATAGAGATCAGGTTGGTGGCTTGGCGTCCCGGCGTGACAAACAAGATGGAGTTCCTAGATGGTCATCGGAGTCGGAGCCAACCTAGAAGAACATCCATGAAGGAGCCATACTATTTCACAATATATGTTTGTTTGTGATTGTTATGCTTCTTATTTTCTATGCATGTTAGAATGCTAGAAAGATCCCTCATGAATATCAAGAGAATTGCCATCCCCGATGTTGCACCTTCGCACATCAAGTACGTCTAGTAGTGGGCTCATAAAATTGAGGTGCTGCTGGGTGTCCTTGAACTGAAGGGTTCGTGTCGGACACGGACATGCACTGCATCAGGTTAACTTGACAAGGCTATCAAAACGGTTTTGGGCCTTGTGGCAAAGAAGGTTGGGGGCCGGGGTATGAGATACCTTACCGACCGACAGGAGTCGTATAGAGATACGATTAGCAAGGAGTTGCTTACTGGATAGGCATGTTGTCTAGCAGTGATGCTAAAGCTCACTAGTCGAATGTGCTAGTCGGATCCTGAATCACTGAAAGTTTGCGGAGGGATGCCAACTTCAGTGGGAGTATTTTCATTTAAGGCTAGAATTACTCTACATAAACACATTGCTTAGTGATTGCATATTTTCTGTTGTAGATCAATGGCACCACCTGCTCAACCCAACTTTGCATTGAAATCAATTCTGGAAAAGGATAAACTGAATGGAACAAACTTTACCACCTGGTATGGAAATCTGAGAATTGTTCTCAAGCATGATAAAAAGGAACATGTTCTAGAGGATCCACTTCCAGAGGAACCTGCCGATAATGCTAGTGCCACTGCTAAGAATGCCTACCAGAAACTCGTTGATGAATCAACGGAGATCAGCTGTCTGATGCTGGCTTATATGGAGCCCGATTTGTAATAGCATTTCGAAATGTTGAGGCTTACGATATGATCGAGAGTCTCAAGAGCATGTTTCAGACACAGGCTAGGACCTAAAGGTTCAACGTCTGGTGATCCTTGATGGATTGCAAGCTGAAGGAAGGTGATCCACTGAGCCCACATGTGATCAAGATGATCGGATATGTGCAAGCTTTGGATTGGTTGGGCTTCCCGCTCTTGGATGAGCTGGCTACTGATGCAGTTCTGGGTTCTCTTCCACCCAGCTATGGGACGTTCATCTCGAACTATCATATGCATGGCATGGATAAGAAGCTCACTAAATTGCATGGGATGCTCAAAGTGGCAGAGCAGGATATTAAGAAAGGCACGCATCAAGTGTTGATGGTGCAGAAATCGACTAAGTTCAAGAAGAGTTGGTCCAAGAAAATGGCTAAGGCAAAGGGCACGGAGACGGTAACCTCCGCCGTTGCGCCGAAGTCTGGACCGGACTCGAAGACCATTTGCTATCACTGCAAGGAGACCGGTCACTGGAAGAGGAACTATGGCAAGTGGCTTGCAGAGCATGGCAAGAAGGCCGGAAATGCTTCTTCAGGCAAAGGTACACTTGTTGCATATGTTATAGACATTTACCTTGCTGACATACCTAGTAGCTCTTGGGTATTCGATACTGGATCGGTTGTTCACATTTGCAACTCGATGCAGGGGCTGGTAAGAACTAGGCGTGTGGCACAAGGGGAGATTGACATCAGGGTCGGCAACAAAGCAAGAGTTGCTGCGTTGGAGGTCGGCACGATGCAGCTCCAGCTTCCTTCTAGATTTATTTTGGAATTGAATAATTGTTATTACATTCCTGCACTTAGTCGTAACATTATTTCTGCCTCATGTTTGATGAGTCAGGGTTATGAATTCAATTTAAAGGACAATGGTTGTTCATTTTATTCTATGCACCCATTGTTGATGGGCTATTTATATTGAATTGTCACAGCCTCAGATCAGCCCTTGCTTGATTTTTCTTGCCTCCATGCATCATGTTTAAATTCAAATGAAATTTGAATTGAGGAATTTTCAAAGCCTCAGAAACCTTTTAAAAATGATCAACATTAAAATCCTCTCAAAGAAGCCTAAGAAAATGTTCCTGTTAAACCTTGAAAAATATTGGCAAGAATAAAATTCAAACCAATATTTTTGGAAGGTTTAACATATTTATTTTGGGCCTTTGAATTAATCCAATAAATATTTGAATTGGATCTATATTTGTTATATAATAAATATCTGTTCAATAATTCTGGAAATTGTTGTGTAGCTTTGGATAAGTCCATTTAATTTACACAATTATTTTCATGAATTTTGAAAATGGTTTGGTCTTTGAACTAAATCAAAACATAATAGCAAAAATAGAAAACAGAAAGAAATAAAAAAGGAAGCAGAGACTTACCTGAGGCCCACTTACCTGGTGGCCTAGCAGATTCGGCCCAGCCCACCTCCTCCTTCCTGTCGTCTTCCTCCCCAGGCCAGTAGGCAGAGCGCGTGGACGCAGCGCGCCGGCACGCTCCCCGGCCACCTCCACCCTGCCTGCCTGCGTCCCCGTCACCCTGGATCTCTCCCGCGTCGCCACGCACCCCCATGGACCTCTCTCACTCTCTCCCGTGGCCCTCCTCTCCTCTGCTCTCTCTCTCTCACGGCCGCCCAAACCGGCCGGTGCCCGCCGCCGCAAAGCACCGCGCCCACCACCGTCCCCTTGCCCCATGGTTGTGACCTCTAGCTCCGCCTCGATGCCGTGAAGCTCCAAGCCGAAGAACGCGCACGCGGATGCCCTGCAGCATCGTCACCGTCGCCATCTTCCTCGTCTGCTTCGACGAACGCCGTCGTTCGATTCGCCGACCCCCGAGCGTCCCCGAGCACGCTGAGCTACTCATCGACCTCGCCGTGAGCTCCTCTACCGAACCCCTCTCTCCCCGCCGTCGTTTTCTTCCTCTAGCCCCGCTGACCGCCGTGCCCGAAGCTTGCCGCCGCACAGCCTTGTCACCACCGCAGCCACACCTGTTGCTCCTACCGTGCGCCGCAACGCCGTTAGAGCTATGGGCATTCGATGTCTATTTGATTGACTCTAGTGCAAGTGGGAGACTGTTGGAGATATGCCCTAGAGGCAATCATGTATGATGATATTTCCTATGTGTTTATGAATAAAGATAGTCCTTGGACATTATCAAGGATGTGTATCAGCAAGTACGTGACTTGTTTGTGGGACTATGCATTGTATGATGACTTTCCTAAAAGGTCCCTAGTCGAAAGGGCTGTGTGGACGCGCAGCTGACTAGACTAGCATATGACACGGTCGATGGCTTGGTCTCACTAGCCATGGAGCATTGGATGCTAACCGGATAATATGGACTTGGAAAGGTCTGGTCGGATTCGACGTAGTCGGATCCGAGTCAAGATAAGATCCGAGTCGGACAGACCCAACTATGAGACGCAGCGATATGTCATCTGTGAGTCTCTAGTACAACATACGTTCTATGTCCTAAGACCTGAGCTGGCACATGTACTCGGGATGGTGACAGACTTGCTTTGGGCCGACCAAACGCTACTCCCTGACTGGGTAGTTACAAAGGTAGGTTTCGGGCTTGTCCAGACCCATGCTGCGAGACGTGGTCGAGCAAGATGGGATTTGCCCCTCCGATCAGGAGAGATATACTCTGGGCCCCTCGTGTGATCCAACTAGGATAAGCATGGCCATGCGACAAGGATTATGAGATAATCCGGTTTGTGGTTGGCATCTCTGGAACGAGAAAGAGGTCGGGCTAGCACAAGGATGACAGACTCGCCTTGAGCCCGACAACATATATCGTGTGGCAAAAGGAATGGAAGTATGACGTACAGGTTCGCTTACCAGCTTCATAGTCTGCTTGGTGTTCGGCATGCCTTGCTAGAGGGCGCTACCAACCGTGCAGTTCGGAGGTGATCCGAACTGCGACCAAGCCGACTTGAACCTAAGGGGTTGCGCGCTTAAGGGAAGGAACCTGCGAGGTCGAATCCGAGGAAACTGGTCGGATGTGATCCGAGCTGTATTCGGATTGTGGCCGAGTAGACTTATGGGCTTTAGGGTTCGTACGAGGCCCAAGTGTTGAGCCCACGACGGACGCCTATATAAAGTGGAGGTGTGGCACACTCATGCGGTTGATCGCTTCAGCGCTGTCACTAGGGTTTGCATGTGTTGCGAATAGACACCTCCACTCGCTGCCGACTGTGTGATCAGACCTAGCAGTCCGCCGCACGGTGTTCCTCCTGCACGCGCGGATACCGTTAGAGGCGGTGCACTTGCGCCGCTCCAGCGAACCTATATGTGGGTACCGACGACCGGCCGCTCGAGGGAGATCGGAGGAGGAGGAGACGATCCACGCCGACGCGCTGCCCCAACTCTTCTTCCGCTGCACGGCACTGCGCGTCTAGTGGTAACGAACTGTGATCCATCTCTCGTAGCATGTTCCTGGTTGTTCTACGTGTAGGAAAATCAAGCTGAACGTGTGTAGAACTCGGAGGTGTCTTACGTTCGGTGCTTGATCGGTCGAAACGAGAAGAAGTTCGACAACATCAACTGCGTTGTCAAACGCTTCCGCTTTCGGTCTACGAGGGTACGTGGACACACTCTCCCCCTCTCGTTGCTATGCATCTCCTAGATAGATCTTGCGTGAGCGTAGGAATTTTTTGAAATTGCATGCTACATTTCCCAACATTAAGGACTGGCTTGATAAAGAGGATCGGAGATGGTATGTTTGTATCAACATGGAATGATAGCTTGATTCCGTGTCTTCTCACACTTCGGCCTTCGGTGCAAATCAGAGATGCCACAATTCCTCTAGTTGCTGATGTGATTGATGCTGAACATGGTACTTGGAAGAGCGAACTTGTGAGACGAAATTTTAGAGCTCCTGAAGCAGATGCAATTCTGAACATACCCCTGAGCTTCAATGGGGGGGCTGATTCATGGGCTTGAGCTGCCGAAAAGTCTGGGATCTATTGTGTGAAATCTTCTTACCGCACTCTCGTGACCCGCAACGAGCATGGAGCTCTAGGGGAAGGGACGGTGACCGAAACTTCAGAGAATCACAAACAGTTGTGGTCTAGACTTTGGAAGCTCAAGGTTGTGCCAAAAGTGCGGGTGTTTTGGTGGCGAGTACTCAGGAAAATTTTACCTGTCGAAAGCATCTTGAAGCACCGGCACATTACGGAACTGGCTCGATGTAAAAAACATCACAGTAATGTGGGCGATCTGGACGTCCAGGAACAACATCACTCATGACAAAGCAAGCCTTGACCTGCTGGTGTCGATGAAGAAGACCAGAGAAGCTCTGGCGATCTTGGAACTACCCAGGGTTCAGGCTTGAACTCTGCCAGGATTCGGTTGGCATCCTCCCAACGAGGGCTGCATTAAGATCAACACCGATGCAGGAATCTCGATGGAAGCAAGGCTTGCCAATGTGGGAGGTATTGCATGCTCATCTTCAGCCTTCATCAGATCTTGGTGCAAGCCGGTCCATGGTGTTACTGACACGCTTGTTGTGGAGGCCATGGCTCTCCGTGAAGCCGTTGTTTTTGCAAAGCTTCATGGCTTTGAGCGAGTAGAGATGGAGACTGATAGCAAAGAGGTGGTGCATCTCCGGAACTCGCGCCGTTCTTCTCGCTCCTTGATAGCGCTAGTGTTATTAGATATTGAAGAGCTACCAGCTAGTTTTGAAGGAAATATGCCCTAGAGGCAATAATAAACTTCTTATTTTATATTATATTTCATTATTCATGATAAAGGTTTATTATTCATGCTAGAACTGTATTGATCGGAAACTTAAATACATGTGTGAATACATAAACAAATACCGTGTCCCTAGTAAGCCTCTACTAGACTAGCTCGTTGATCAAAGATGGTCAAGGTTTCCTAACCAGAGACATGTGTTGTCATTTTATAACAAGATCACATCATTAGGAGAATGATGTGATGGACAAGACCCATCCGTTAGCTTAGCATAATGATCATTTAGTTTATTGCTATTGCTTTCTTCATGTCAAATACTCCTTCGACTATGAGATTATGCAACTCCCGGATACCGGAGGAATACCTTGTGTGCTATCAAACGTCACAACATAACTGGGTGATCATAAAGATTCTCTACAGGTATCTCGGAAGGTGTTTGTTGAGTTAGCATAGATCGAGATTAGGATTTGTCACTCCGAGTATCGGAGAGGTATATCTGGGCCCTCTCGGTAATAGACATCATAAGCTTGCAAGAAAATGACTAAGGAGTTAGTCACAAGGTGATGTATTATGGAACGAGTAAAGAGACTTGCCGATAACGAGATTGAACTAGGTATGAAGATACCGACGATCGAATCTCGGACAAGTAACATACCGATGGACAAAGGAATTATGTATGCTGTCATAACGGTTCGACCGATAAAGATCTTCGTAGAATATGTAGGAGCCAATATGGGCATCCAGGTTCCGCTATTGGTCATTGACCAGAGAGGTGTCTCGGTCATGTCTACATAGTTCTCGAACCCGTAGGGTCCGCACGCTTAAAGTTCATTGACGATATAGTATTATATGAGTTATATGTTTTGGTTACCGAATGTTGTTCGGAGTCCCGGATGAGATCACAGACATGACGAGGAGTCCTGAAATGGTCGAGAGGTAAAGATTGATATATAGGACGATGGTATTTGGACACCGGAAGTGTTTCAGGACGTACCAGGAAGGAATCGGGTCACCGGAAGGGGTTTCGGGCACCCCCCGGCAAGTTATGGGCCTTATGGGCCAAAGGAGGGCCCACAAAAGCCCACAAGGGGGCCGGCGCACCCCCTCCCTTGTTTGGCCAGCCATAGGGAAGGAAAAGGGCCGGGGAGGGCTACCCCTCCTGCCTTTCCCTCTCATGGGAGAAAGGAAATGGGGGGGGGGCGCCGCCCTCCCCTGTCTTTCCCCGCGCTCCAAATAAGGAAAGGGGGCGCTGCTTGGGAGAGACCCCAAGTAGGATTGGTGCATCCTTTGGCTGCTCCTCCCTCCCTCCCACCTATATATATGTGGGCGCCTAGCACACAACAGACAATTGCCTAGCCGTGTGCGGCGCCCCCCTCCGCCGTTTACACCCTCGGTCATATTTTCGTAGTGCTTAGACGAAGCCCTGCGGAGATCACTTCACCATCACCGTCACCACGCCGCCGTGCTGTCGGAACTCATCTACTACCTTGCCGTCTTGCTGGATCAAGAAGGCGGAGGACGTTACCGATCTGAACGTGTGCAAAACGCGGAGGTGCCGTGCGTTCGGTACTTGATCGGTTGGAGCGCGAAGAAGTTCGACTACATCAACCGCGTTATTAAACGCTTCCGCTTACGGTCTACAAGGGTACGTAGACACACTCTCCCCCTCGTTGCTATGCATCTCCATGGATAGATCTTACGTGTGCATAGAATTTTTTTTGTTTTCCATGCAACATTTCCCAACAGTGGCATCCAAGGCAGGTCTATGCTTAGATGATATGCACGAGTAGAACACAAAGAGTTGTGGGCGGTGATAGTCATACTACTTACCACCAACATCTTATTTTGATTCGGCAGTATTGTGTGATGAAGCGGCCCAGACCAACCTTACATGTCCACGCACATGAGACCGGTTCCACCGACTAACATGCAACTAGTTTTGCATAAACATGGTTGGCGGGTGTCTGTTTCTCCTACTTTAGTTGAATCAAATTTGATTGTGGCCGATCCTTGAAGAAGGTGAAAACAGCAAACTTGATGAATCACCGTTGTGGTTTTATGTGTAGGTAAGAACGGTTCTTGCTAGAAGCCCATAGCAGCCACGTAAAACTTGCAACAACAAAGTAGAGAACGTCTAACTTGTTTTTGCAAGGCATGTTGTGATGTGATATGGTCAAGATGTGATGTGATATATGTTGATGTATGAGATGATCATGTTTTGTAAAATTGACAACCGGCAAGAGCCTTAGGGTTGTCTCTTTATTGTATGAAGTGCAAGCGTCATGTAATTGCTTTACTTTATCACTATGCATTGACGATAGTTGTAGAAGCAATAGTTGGCGTGAGGACCTCGACACAACGACGCTACGATGGAGATCAAGGTGTCGAGCCGGTGACGATGGAGATCACGACGATGCTTTGGAGATGGAGAACAAAAGCACAAGATGACGATGGCCATATCATGTCACATATTTTGATTGCATGTGATGTTTATCCTTTATGCATCTTATTTTGCTTAAAACGGTGGTAGCATTATAAGATGATCCCTTCACTTAATTTCAAGATAAAAGTGTTCTCCCTGAGTATGCAATGTTGCTATAGTTCGTCGTTTCGAGACACGATGTGATGATCGAGTGTGATAAACTCTATGTTCACATACAATGGGTGTAAGACAGTTTTACACATACAGAATACTTGGGTTAAACTTGACGAGCCTAGCATTTACAGACATGGTCTCGGAACACTCGAGACCGAAAGGTCGAACATGACTTATATAGTAGATATGATCAACATAGATATGTTCACCATTGATGACTACCCCATCTCACGTGATGATCGGACATGGGTTAGTTGATTTGGATCATGTATCACTTAAATAACTTGAGGGATGTTAATTTAAGTGGGAGTTCATTAGTATTTTTATTAATTGAACTTAAATTTATCATGAACTTAATCTTAATAGTTTTTGCATATCTATGTTGTAGATCAATAGCTCGCAATATAGCTCCCCTATTTTTGATATGGTCCTAGAGAAAAATAAGTTGAAAGATGATAGTAGCAATGATGCGGACTGGGTCCGTGATCTGAGGATTATCCTCATTGTTGCACAGAAGAGTTATGTCCTTGATGCACCGCTAGGTGACAGACCTATAGCAGGAGCAGATGCAGATGTTATGAACGTTTGGCAAGCTCGATATGATGACAACTTAGTAGTTTAGTGTGCCATGCTTTACGGATTAGAACCGGGACTTTAAAAATGTTTTGAACGCCATGGAGCATATGAGATGTTCCAAGAGCTAAAATTGGTATTTCAGACTCATGCCCATGTCGAGAGGTATGAGACCTCTGACAAGTACTTTGCCTACAAGATGGAGGAGAATAGCTCAACCAGTGAGCATGTGCTCAGAACGTCTGGGTACTACAATCGCTTGAATCAAGTGGGAGTTAATCTTCCAGCTAAGATAGTGATTGACAAAGTTCTATCTTTATCACCAAGCTACTAGAACTTCATGATGAACTATAATATGCAAGGAATGACAAAAACGATTCCCGAGCTCTTCACAATGGTTATTGACCAGAGAGGTGTCTCGGTCATGTCTACATAGTTCTCGAACCCGTAGGGATCGCACGCTTAACGTTCGTTGACGATATAGTGTCATATGTTTTGGTGACCGAATGTTGTTCGGAGTCCAGGATGGGATCACAGACATGATAAGGAGTCTCGAAATGGTCGAGAGGTAAAGATTTATATATAGGACAATGGTATATGGACACCGGAAGTGTTTCGGGACGTACCGAGAAGGAATCAGGTCACCGGAAGGGGTTCCTGTCGGATTTCGGATTCCAGCAAAACCCCTGAGATTCGAACACTGGGGTGCGCACGAAGATCTCTCCTCTCCCAAGCTCTCGCACTCCACGATCTCATGGACTAGCTCGCCGAACCCAAAGAACACGGGGACACAAGGTTTATACTGGTTCGGGCCACCGTTGTGGTGTAATACCCTACTCCAGTGTGGTGGTGGTGGATTGCCTCTTGGGCTGATGATGAACAATACAAGGGGAAGAACAGCCTCCTGAGGAGAGGTGTTCTTGTGCTTGGTGGGTGTGAGGATGATCTGGTCCAAGATGACCTCGAGATGCCTCCTACTGTGGTGGCTAGTCCTATTTATAGAGGCCCTGGTCCTCTTCCCAAATATTGAGCGGGAAGGGATGCCACAACGGCCAAGTTTGAAGGGGGACAGCTAGTACAAGCTATCCTGACAAAAGTAGTCTTCGCCTGCCAAAGGCTCTGGTGGTGAAGCCGTCTTGGGCTCCACGGTGACCTCCGTCCTGCCGTCCTGCTGGTCTTGGTCTCGTTGCACCGATATGGAAACCTTTGCCTCATGCCTCGGGACTCCTCGCCTGCGCTTGCCCCTTTAGCACCAAAGAGAAAGCGAGAACACTCCGCGCGCTGGCGCCCGCCTGGCACCCGCCTGGCCTTGGTCGTCATGACTTGCGTCACGTGAACCTCGTGAGGTTCACCTTGCCTTGATCTCTCCGCCCCTCGCGAGCCAACCTGGTGAGGCCACTCCCGAGGGGCTCTTGTGTCGTCCGCCTCGCGAGGCTTGGCCCCTCGCGAGGGTCTTGAGTACTTCCTGGTGAAGATGGGTCGTACGGGCCCGCTTGTGGAGCCACACCGTGGGCCGCAGGCAGGCAAGTCTGGGGACCCCCATTCCCAGAATGCCTACAGTAGCCCCCGGAACCAAGGCGCGCTCAGACTTGGCTTCGAGGCGAAGCCAAAGGGCAAGTGCGGAGCACCGCGGGCCCCAACAGCCTGCGGCATTGGTCGACGCGTGGCGGTTGATTGGACGTGGGCGTCTCCGCTTCCCCACGCTACCTCGTCAACTACCTGATTTGATGAGTCCCTGCTGCATGCAAAAAGGGTTATCATTACCTGCGATCGTGGAGGCCGACGGTTGGCCTCCCTTGGGCTATAAATGAGGAGGGGGGCGGAGCCCCCGTTGCTCATCTCTTCTCGCTCCGCCCACTTCTTCTCTCTTGGTCCACTGCTAGTAGAGACACCAATGGCGCCTATTCGGAGGTTTTCGGCCGCAGAGAAGGGGGAAACCCCCCGCGACGAGCCTGGGCTGCTTCCGCCGAAGAAGAGGCCGAGCCACCGCCGCGACGTGGTCGTGAGGCCAGTGGTGACGAGGCCTTGGTACGAGCGACCTCCTCCTGGGTACCCGCTGCCTCTGTACGCCCAAGCCGAGGGCTCCGGAGAAAGAGGCGACGAGCGCCGCCGCCCGCGCCGGGGCCGCGGTCGTCGCGCCGGGGCGCCGCACGCTGTCGCCCTGGGATTCCACGCCGCGGACACTCGCGCGAGCCTGTGCTGTGGGCGGCGATGCCTCCGCGCACTTGGATGCGCTTCCCCCAGTTCTTCTATGCCGAGATGCCGCCGAGGGGCCCTCTGGAGCTGTGGCTGCAGCACGCCGACTGCGACGCCCCGGTGACCGGAGCGGAAGTTGAAGTCATCTCCCTGGGCAAGATCTTCATGACCCGAGGCTGGGGTGAGGTCACCCGAGTTTTCCGTGCAGAAGGCGCCCTTTTAATCCACTTTGAGTACGACGGCACCTCCACCATGTTCTTCAAGGTCTTCGACGCGGAAGGCCGCCGCCTGGAGTGCTGCCCGGGACATGGCAGTCAGGACCACCCCGCCAGCGGTTCCTCCAGCAGCAGCAACGCTTGGGAACCCAGCGACTCTCTCGAGCTCTACGAGACTCCGGAGACGAGCGACAACAGCTACGTGCCCCCAAGCTTTTGCCGTGCCCGGAGCAAGGCTGCAGCGTCCGGCCGCCACCGTCACTGATCTGGATGGGGTTGGCGCCGGCCTCCCGTGGCCCACTGTCGATGATCGCATCGGCCGCGCCGGCACGTGTAGATAGGGCTCCTTGAATTTCCTTTCCTTTGTTCCCTGTGAGGAATCGAGAAGAGCCCCGCGGGGGTGTGTAAAGGACCTATAATGTCTTTTGTTGATCCTAGCCTTATTATGAAACTGTGCGGGTGCGTGTCCTCTTTCGGCTCGGTCTCCCCTTTCTATCCTCGCGACAACTTGATGCTCTACACTGACAGGTCCCGGTCCCCAGGCAGGCTGCAGCCGTCGCTGGTATGCCAGGTCGCGATGCCATGGTCAAGGCTAGGAGGTGAGCGGTCCAAGGTCCAATAAGAGCTCCTGTGACGCGATGCTCAGGAGGTCCCCCTTAGCGCGCAAGCGACCGCTGAGAGGTAAGAAAGGGGGGCGACGTTGCCGTGGCAGGGCTGCAGTAGGCGAGAACCCCGTGTGATAGCGATTGGTGGATTCCGAGCGCGGACTTATCTTGATAGTTTGGAGTCGTTTCCTTGCGTTGCGCCAAACTCGTGCGTTGGCGGTCATGGCGCAGCTAGGTTAGGCCCGTGCATGCTCCCCCCTCTTCTTCATGCTCTCCTTGATGCTTTGCATCCTCAGGTCCCGGCCCTCGAGCGAGCTCAGCCGCCACTGGTATGCCAGGTCGTGATGCCGTGGTCAAGGCCAGGGGATGAGGGCTGGAGAGCCAGTAGGAGCTCCTGAGTCGCGATGCTCAAGAGCCCCCCTTTTAACGCGCAAGCGAATCGCATGGGAGAAGAGGGAGCCCGTTGTACCGCCCGCTGTTGTCCTCGGGAGGTTCCTGGTTTTGCCGTTGAAGGAATGTTGGGGCAGGTGAAGATGCGTGGTGCAGGGGTTGCTCCTCACGAGCCACCGGGATCCTGAGCCTCGGGAGGCTCTGAGGGTCCAGGCGGTTCCTTGAGGACCGTCTCCATCTCCGCCAGGACTGCGTGGTGCCTGGCCTCCTGAGCCGCCAGGATGCTCCACGGGCTGCGCTGGAAGGCGGACGGCACGCTCGGCAGGCCAAAAGGCATGCGAACGTAGCTGTGAGGTGGGCCCGCACAGCGTCCCACGCGCGAAGGCCAGAAGAGCTCCTGAGACGCGGCCCTGTTGAGCCCTGGGATGTCGATGCAGACGCGCAGCCCGGCATCCTCGCCTGGATGGGGAGCTGCGCCCGGTGAACGGCGGTCGCCGCGCATGGGTCTCGTGTCTTGTAGTTCCTGAGTGGTCTTGGTGATGAACTCTTGAGCGCTGAGCGCTCCTCGCCCCGTGTCCTCCTGAGGGAGACGTGTCGTGAAGCACGCCTCCAAGTGGTGCCCGAGCGCCTCCCTCGTGATGTTAGCGAGGTCTGAGGCCCTCCAGAAGAGAGCCCCCGAGCCCTGCCCGAGGAGGGCGCCGGGCGCGCCTTCCTATGCGAGGGAGGGAGGCGCTCCAGGCGCGGGCGCCGATCCTGTCGTGGCACCGCTTGAGGCGCCGCTCCCCTGAGGTCCTGTGCGGAATAGCTGCTTCTTCTTCTTGGGGATGGCCTCAGGAGGATACTCGCCCTTGCTGTCTGGGTCTTCTATTACTGCGGCTTGAAAAGCACGCTCAAGGGAGCACACCGCATCTCTTTCTTCGCAGGGGACCGTGATGATCCCGCCGCTTCCCGGCATCTTGAGGACGTTGTAGCCGTGATGAGTCACTACCATGAACTTGGCCAGTGCCGGGTACCCGAGGATGGCATTGTATGGCAGACGGATGTGAGCGACGTCGAAGTCGATGAGCTCGGTGTTGTAGTTGTTGCGTTCTCCGAAGGTGACGGGGAGGCGGACCTGCCCTATCGGTGTGGTGGAGCCGTCAGTCACTCCTGAGAAGGGCTTGGTAGGCTGAAGCTGATCGTATGGCACTTGAAGGCTGTCGAACGTCTCGACGGACAGGACATTAAGCCCTGTGCCGCCGTCGATGAGGGTCTTGGTGACTTGTATGTTGCTGATGACGGGTGAACAAAGCATCGGGAGAGCGCCAGCGGTTGCCGCGCACTTGAGCTGATCTGTCGAACTGAAGGTGATGGCCCACTTGGACCACCTGAGCGGGCGCGTGGCCTCGAGCCTGGGGAGTACTGCGTTCACCTCACGAGCAAATTGCTTGAAGATGCGTTGAGAGGCTGGGGCTTGAGCTCCGCCCAAGATGCAGGCGATCGCACGTGGCTCCTGGAAGCCCCCAGCCCCCTCGTCCTGATGGTGGTCGTCGTTCCTTATTGGTGGTGGAGGCAGCGGAGGAAAACCGGCGTTGTCCTGAGGGCGGTCCTCGCGAGGCTGATCCCTCCAGGCGCCCTCGCGAGGCTGGTCCTGCCAACGGTCTTCACGAGGCTGGTCGCACCACTCCTGGCATGGGCCACGGTCGTCCCAGTGTCCTCCGCCACGTCCTCCTCCTCGGTCGTAGCCCCGGTCGTTGCGCTCGGGGCGTCGACCGAAGCGTCCATCCCGAATGGCCCTGAGCTCTTGATAGTCGTTGGTGTTGTGGTTGTGCACGTTGTGGAAGGCGCTGAATGGTCGGCTACTCTTGGATGACTCGGGTTGGTCCCTGCTGCGCTTCGTGTCAGGCTCTGCCGTGAGCAGGGCCGCTCCCTTGCGCTTCACGTCCTTGGCCTTGGCTTTCTTCTCCTCTGGGTCGGCAGCTGGGAGCTCGAGGAGGGAAAGGCGCCCTTCCTCAGCTCTTGCGCACTTGGTTGCTAGGTTGAACAGCTCCAGAGATGTGCACAGATCCTCGTGGATGGCGAGCTCCTCCTTCATCTTGACGTCGCGGACGCCATCAGAGAACGCCGAGATGATGGCCTCGTCCGTCACCTTGGGGATCTTGAGGCGAACGTTGTTGAAGCGCTGGATGTACTTCTGGAGGGTCTCTCCTGGTTGTTGCTTGACACGGCGCAGGTCATCCGTGGCCGGGGGCAGTCGCGAGTGCCCTGGAAGTTGGCGACGAAGCAGTCGCGCATCTCGTCCCAAGAGGAGATCAAGCCCGGAGGCAGGTTCAGGAGCCATGAGCGGGCACCATCCTTGAGAGCCATGGGGAACCAGTTCGCCATGAATTTCTCGTCGATGTTAGCCGCCTTGATGCTCAGCTCATAGAGCTGCAAGAACTCTGCAGGGTCGGGGGTGCCGTCGTAGCGAGGAGGCAGATCCGGCTTGAACTTGCCCGGTCAGGCGACGCTACGCAGCTCGGGGGTGAAGGCGCGGCAGCCTGCCGTGGTCGCCGGGGCCCTCCGTGGAGGTGGAGCTTGATCTTGGTGCCCACGCGCCGCTACGGCAAGGGGCGCACGGCCCTGCCGCGGCAAGCGATCCTGACGTGGCGGTGCGAGGAGTGGTGGAGCATTCTCTTGCGGTCGAGGAACTTCTTGACAGCTTCTTTCTTCACGCGCGGGTGCTTAGCGCGACGGGTGGCGCCGCGGGGCCGCGTGTCTTCGCGCCAGGGCGCCGTCTTGGTGCAGAGGTGGTGGAGGTGCTCCGTTAGCTACATCACCCGCAGCTGACGGAGGGCGAGGCAGGGAGAGGGATGGTGCGAGGGAGCCCCCAGCGGCGCTCATGAGCTCAGCGATGCGGTCCAACCAGTCCTCGTAGAGGTCGTCGACCGGGCGGTAGCGCAGGAGCTCCCGTGCCATAAGCAGTGCGGCCTGCGCGTCCGTGGGAGCACGACGAGCGTGAGACGACGAACCGGCAGGGGTCAGCGACGGAGTGGCGGTGCGGCCATCCCGCCGCATCGAGGGGTGCGGCGAGGACGCCTGCTGCTCGTTTCCGGCCGGGCCGGTGGCAGCGTTGGCGGCGGGTGACGGAGAACGACGGGGAGGCCCACCGATAGGAGCCGTCTGAGCGACGCGGGCGGCAAGGGCGGCCCGGCCCTCAGCGCGGGCGCGACGAGCGTCCGACATGGTTGTGGTGGAGCGGTGAAGCACGGATCGTCGAGAGAAAGGCTTCAGCGCATCCCTACCTGGCGCGCCAAATGTCGGATTTCGGGTTCCGGCAAAACCTCTGAGGTTCGAACAGTAGGGTGCGCACGAAGATCTCTCCTCTCCCAAGCTCTTGCACTCCACGATCTCATGGACTAGCTCACCGAACCCAAAGAACACGGGGACACAAGGTTTATACTGGTTCGGGCCACCGTTGTGGTGTAATACCCTACTCCAGTGTGGTGGTGGTGGATTGCCTCTTGGGCTGATGATGAACAGTACAGGGGAAGAACAGCCTCCTGAGGAGAGGTGTTCTTGTGCTTGGTGGGTGTGAGGATGATCTAGTCCAAGATGACCTCGAGATGCCTCCTACTGTGGTGGCTAGTCCTATTTATAGAGACCCTGGTCCTCTTCCCAAATATTGAGCGGGAAGGGATGCCATAACGGCCAAGTTTGAAGGGGGACAGCCAGTACAAGCTATCCTGACAAAAGTAGTCTTCGCCTTCCAAAGGCTCTGGTGGTGACGCCGTCTTAGGCTCCACGGTGACGTCCGTCCTGCCGTCCTGCTGGTCTTGGTCTCGTTGCACCGATACGGAAACCTTTGCATGATGCCTCGGGACTCCTCGCCTGCGCTTGCCCCTTTAGCACCAAAGAGGAAGCGAGGACACTGCGCGCACTGGCGCCCGCCTGGCACCCGCCTGGCCTTGGTCGTCATGGCTTGCGTCACGTGAACCTCGCGAGGTTCACCTTGCCTTGATCTCTCCGCCCCTCGCGAGCCAACCTGGTGAGGCCGCTCCCGAGGGGGTCTTGTTTCATCCGCCTCGTGAGGCTTGGCCCCTCGCGAGAGTCTTGAGCACTTGCTGGTGAAGATGGGCCATACGGGCCCACTTGTGGATCCACGCCGTGGGCCACAGGAAGGCAAGTCTAGGGACCCTCGTTCCCAGAACGCCGACAGTTCCGGGCACCCCCCGGCAAGTTATGGGCCTTATGGGCCAAAGGAGGGGACAGACAAGCCTACAAGGGGGCTGGTGCGCCCCCTCCCTTGTTTGGCCAGCCCTAGGGACGGAAAAGGGGGAGGGCTAGCCCCTCCTGCCTTTCCCTCTCATGGGAGAAAGGAAAGGGTGGGGGAGGGGCGCCACCCTCCCCTGCCTTTCCCCGCACTCCAAATAAGGAAAGGGGGACGCGGCTTGGGAGAGACCCCAAGTAGGATTCCTCCTACTTGGGCGCCTCCTTTGGATGCTTCTCCCTCCCTCCCACCTATATATATGCGGGAGGGGGGCGCCTAGCACACAACAGACAATTGCCTAGCCGTGTGTTGTGCCCTCCTCCACCGTTTACACCCCCGGTCATATTTTCATAGTGCTTAGACGAAGCCCTACGGAGATCACTTCACCATCACCGTCACCATGCCGTCGTGCTGTCGGAACTCATCAACTACCTCGCTGTCTTGCTGGATCAAGAAGGCGGAGGACGGCACCGAGCTGAACGTGTGCAGAACGCGGAGGTGCCGTACGTTGATCGGTTGGAGCGTGAAGAAGTTCGACTACATCAACCGCGTTATTAAACGCTTCCACTTACGGTGTACGAGGGTACGTAGACACACTCTCCCCCTCGTTGCTATGCATCTCCATGGATAGATCTTGCGTGTGCATAGATTTTTGACGGAGTGTTGGATGAACTCTCCCCCTGACTCCTGGTTACTAGTCTTACGGCGGACAGTGCCGGAGCTCGTTTGTTTGAATAAAACTCTTCAGTTCCACGCAAAAAAAAATGGTAGGCGTGAACAAAGCTTCCTAGCTGGCTAGGCTATGCTCGCACGTGCCTGAATTGGTCTGCAAAGTCTAGTCAACTACTCCCTCCGTTCTTAAATATAAGTCTTTCTAGAGATTACACTATGGACTACATATGGATCAAAATGAGTGAATCTACACCCTAAAATGTGTCTATATACGTCCGTATGTAGTTTGTAGTGGAATCTCTAAAAAGACTTACATTTAGGAACGGAGGGAGTAGTGATTCACCGGTGGCAGGTAGACATGATGCCACGTACAGTACACGGGTAGCCAGCTAGCAAGGCTGGTCTGATCGGCCGATCGCCATGAGTGACGCATGTCAGGGTAGCTGCTGGCTGTTGCCCAAAAAGAAAAGAAAGGAAGGCCTAATGGACAGGCAAGCCAAAACCCATGTCAATTTACTCGCGCGGAAAGCAAAGATGCCTATGCCTTTTCCCATCTCCTTGTTCTGTTGAAGCTTGTACTGCGATTAGAGGCACAAAGCTGTCAATCTCTTTTGGCATAGTATCGGCTGTTCCTAACTTGCTACATGCATATTGGACAAAAGAGCAAATATGCTCGTTGTGCCATAGTCCACCACTCTGATCTCATCTCAGACCCGTCTCCTAGCTAGAAAACAAGCAACGTACAACTTTACAGTTCCACTAGTTCATTCTTACTAGCTGTATCTACAAGTATACATGATATGCCTACTGTTCGTGACTTCAGAGTGATGGTGAAACAGTAACTCGTATCGTGGAACTGAAAGAACAGCAACGGAAGCTTTACCATGCTGTTGGTTAACCTGGAGGTATATCACACGCAAATATATCAAGACAAGCTTTAATTCTTAGCCAATCAATCATTCCTGTACTGATTTCATCAGAAGAGCAGCACCCTTGACTGATTTTCTCAACATAAGCAAGGTTCATCGCTATTAATATGCACTTATCCCTTTCTCCAACTAACTCCATGACATGCATGTCTTCCACTTCATCGGTGTACCATATCTAGGCTAGGTCCTAGATCACTCACTCGCTGCCTTACCAGTTGGAGTATAACCGACCGGGAGAAAAGGGGGCATCCCATGTTCCCTTGATATTGTTCACCAACCTAGCAATGCTGAATTTTCCGTGGCTCTACTGATGCTGCCTCACATTACTCATTTGGCGTGTTTGTGAAGCATCTGACTCCAGGATGAATACTGAATCTGGGATTTATGGCCAGTCCCAGTGGAATTATGTTTACTATGAACAAGCAAATAAAGAAACAGTAGTCGGCCAAGAAAAAAGAGCCTGGAGTCCAGTGAGAGTGTCCTTCGAATTAGGATGAATACATGTTTGTTATCTTATCACACTCGATCGATCTTTAGTCCTTAATTTCATAGCTAACTCTAGGACTCATGACCGAGACAGCGAGGTGATGGTGAGATGTGCTAGTAGAGGTGTGGAGGAGGCGAAGAAGCGTCTTGGCTGCGGAAGCAAGCAAGAATCCTAGCACTTGGCGTGAGCACTTTGATTGAGCCCTACTAATTAACAGTGGCCCCTGAACAAATCAGGAGGCGCTGCACCAACCAAAGTATATACTACGTCAATACGTGACCGGCACGCTGATGATGGAGTGAGTGTCGGTTTGCATTCACTTTGGAGATCACAAACTGCAGGTGGAAAATAAGGAACATTCTGTAACTGGCCTACAGAACCAACTCTGTGTTGCACTTGGCTTGAAACGAGACGCAAAGGCAAAGGCAACGGGACGGGACAGGGAAAGCAGGAGCCAAGATCGGCGCGGTAGCTAGCCAGCGGTTCGTGCGCCACCCACACGCCGTCGCGTTCTGGCTAGCCAAGGGGCATGATGGCAATGTACTATGCCTGTGTGCCCCCTTGATTGCTCGATGCATGGCGACGGTGGCCACCTAACCTAACCTAACCGACCACGTGAGTGAGTGCGCGACGCCGACGTTCAGCTGTGCTCAACGAAGGACGGACCCATCAACGTACGCACGTCGTGTACACTCCTGATACGATGCATGCTGGTGCGCAGGCCCGGCTACTACGTAGGAGTACGTACTCCTACTTGGCTAGCCGGCGGCATTTATACACACCTTCGGCTTCAGAGACGCATGCTACTGCATTTTCGTTGGGAGATCGTTTTCACGGACGGACCTCTCCGCTGGCTGCCTGGCCAGACCAGGTACGTACGTACGCTTCTCTGCTTCTCTCTGTTGGGCAACGGAGCGTAGTACTGGCGGGTCTCCTTTCCGCTCCTGCAGGTCCTACCGCCGCCGTGGTGAACAGGTGAAGGAGAGGAGGAAGGGAAAACCGTCGTGTCACGCGAACAGCGCCGGGCCGCGGACAAAATTACTGTTATCACCTAAAGAGCTAACAAAATCGTGATTTGATCTCGTTTCAAAAAAAAATCGATTCTGACCTCTTTGGGAGACGCCAACATCCCTGGCGTCTGGGTTGCGAAGCAGACGCCAGGCACCGTGGCGTCTGGCCCCTGGCCCGCACTGCCCGCCTGCCCGTTGACCTGCTGACGTGGCAAAGGGGCCAGACGCCAAGGACCCTGGCGTCTGGCCCTGGTAGGTAAACACCACGCGTGGGCCCAGCCCACCCATCCCCAACTTCTCCCTGGCGGCGGCCGAAGGCAAGAACAGAGGCACTTTTCTCTGGCCCCTCTTCTCCCTCACACGAAATCCCCCCTTGATCTACTCCATCCTCCATCCAAATTTGTGGATCTGAGGCCCCCAAGCATCCTTGAGGTATTCTCCCCCATTCCCTCCAATTTGTTTTGATTAGAACATCTCTTTTTGGTTGCATTATTCATCATTGGGAGATGTTAGATGAGTACTTGTTGTTTTTGTTTTAGTAAATTTTGTGTAGTTGTTAGATGGTATAGTTGATTTGTAGATAGTAGATGATGTGTTGTTGAATATATATGCAATTTGAAATTGTTTGGTTCATATGTAGATTATCCTATTGGCTTATTTTTTTTGCAAAAGAGATGATGAAATTGATGGTTGTATGTGACATGATTTGTTCCACAGATTGGGTTGTATAAAATAGATGTTATGTATTTGCATATGTTTTGAATAGGAGTGTTTTAAGGGAGAGAGAGATGTTGCATATGATGAAATTGTGCATATGGTTATGTCACACCATATTGTTTGAGAATTTTATTTGATTGAAAGATGATGTGCATATATTTGAGAAGAATGATGTGGTCATATGGAAAAAAGAATGCATGACTTGGAGAAGGAAATTGTATTGTTTGATATTGTTCATGTATTCATAGATGTTTGTGATTTGTTTTGTAGGATGGCGGATGATGATGGACCTTGGTATGACGGATTAATCGATGAGTGGGATAAGGAGCATCGTGCTCGTGCCATTGAGAATGGAAAGGTAAGAAGCAAGAGTTATCAATTTTCGTTGTTTCTCATTTGTGTTCTTGTATTGATTAAAACATCACTTTATTTGCAGCTTGTAGTTGCTATGCGCATGAGGGGTCATTCCGCTGATGACTTTACTTACGACCCGCGGTACGAGCCTTACATTCGGAGATTGGGTCTTCTCCCATTCGTGTTGCAGATTAAGCGACGCGCTCCGCCGGTGAACCACGCGGCGCTGACCGCACTTGTGGATCGTTGGAGGCCGGAGACTCACTCGTTCCACCTTCCATGTGGGGAGATGACGATGACCCTAGAGGACATGGCTATGATAAGCGGCCTTCCTATCAACGGACAAGCTGTTACCGGTCGTGTCAGCGTCGTTAATTGGCGAGAACGGACTGGCAATTTAATTGGTGTTCAGCCCGACGGCCCTCGGGAAGGCAAGGCCGATACCGCGAGAGTGAGGCATTCTTGGCTAAAACTGGTCAGAGGAGACACCAATCCGTGCCCTCAGGGTGCCAATGACGTGGTTGTGCAGCAGTACGCGCGGGCCTATCTTTGGTATGTACTAACCAAGGTAGTCTTCTCAGATGCAACTGGGAACTCAGCCCTCTGATGTTCCTGGAGCTACTCAATAACTGGGATACCCAGTATAGCTGGGTTTCGGCCGCACTAGCATATTTTTATCGTCAGGTAAGAGATATTTGCAACCATTTATCTTGCATTTGTCATGCACCTCCATATCTAACATGTTTGTTTGATTGCAGCTTGACTTGGCGTGTCGCAGGAAGGGAGATACATCCTCATTGGCTGGGTTTGTTTGGAGCCTATCCGTGTGGATGTGGGAGCGGATCCCGGTTGGGCGGCCCGATTTCAAGAACCCCAACATGCCAAACCCACGGGGTAATCATGACGGGGTGCATGATGATGATCCATATCGGCGCCCTACGCTTGCTTACTATTGGGAACAAGTGACAGTGTACACAGGAAGCTCGCATGTGCGATACAAGTGCTATATGAACGAGCTGGACACCTTGACTGCTGAGCAGGTATAGAGAAGTTCGATGAGACCAAATTTAGTCATGAATGAAACTTGTATCTAACAATGTATCTCTTTGTTTTGCAGGTACATTGGTTGCCTTATGTGGAAGATCGTGGCTTTGATCTTAATGAGATGTGCACGTGTGATAGCCATCTTTGGCGGGCGAGGTGCCCAATGATATGCTTCTTCGCAGTCGAGTGGCACTTTGTAGACCGTGTGGCAAGACAATTTGGAAGAAGACAAGGTATTCCAATTGAGGAGAGCAAGGAGGAAACGCTATCTCTGCATCGGTGAGCAAGCATGCCTTGAGTATGTAGTAGAGCATTGAATAAGTCTATGTTTGCTAATGCTTTGTCCCGTGCATCATTTGTAGGTTCGATCGAAGGAAAAATCAGGATATATCGGATTGGGCAAACAAACACCGTGCATGGATAGAAATTTGGAATCAAAGAGACATGTTAGTGCAATCAGAGAATAGACCTCACAATCAGTCAGCATATCAGAAGTATCAAGTGTGGTATGCTAGCACTTGTGCTTCCTCTACGACCACCACCACCTCTAGCACTTGTGCTTGCTCGACCACCACCTCTAGCACTTGTACTCCCTCTACGAACACTAGCACCTCTAGCACTTGTGCTCCCTCTACGACCACCACCACCACCTCTGTCACTTGTGCTTCCTCGACCACCACCACCGTCACCTCTTCCACCTCGTTCACCATCGGTGCCACCTCCACGACTTGTTTTCCTTTTCTTGGTTTTCCTTTTCTTGCATGTCCGCTCATTGTGTCGCCCTTCACCGCACACCCCACAGTTGATAGTGTCAGGAGCCTCCATGAAATGACCGCTACCAAATTGTTTCATGCCAGTGTATCCAGCCAGGTCATCCATATCACCCCTAAACCTCTTAGTTCTCCTTCTACCCTTGGTCTCCACCTTCAGAAGAGGGTCTGGCTTAATATGAGGGCCATGGTACTTAGGCCACTGTGATTGGTCCAAGAAAGGGTGAAATCTTGGCGCCCATGTCAACCTAGTAGCTTCCACATGGAACTCTTGCATCCGCACGGTTTTTCCATCACAAACATGTATGTTTCTCGCCTTCGCCGCCGTTATCAAATGCGAGCATGGCCAATGATACTTACTAGGCCTCTCGCACTGGCACCACAGAGTCTTCAGATGCACCTCAAATGCAGCACCACCATATTGAAAACCGTCTCGTGTTGTGCCACCTGGCTCATCAATTTGATAGATCATTTCAATTCTGTCGAATATGATAACTTGTTGCCGTGAAGACTTGCTTGCTTGTAACTGCAACCATTCATCAACCTTTTCCGGATAATCCTTTTTTTCACCTATCCATTTTGCAGTCTCTTCAGAATGCCTCTGAAAGTACTCATTAAGCTTGAAGAAGGTGTACTCCACTATTGCAGTCACCGGCAATGCACGAGCACCCTTCAGCACATTGTTGAAACATTCTACCAGATTGCTCGTCATGTCACCATATCGCCTACCACCATCGTCATGAGCGCGTGCCCACTTGTGCTTCTCGCTTAAATTCCTAGTTAAGAACTCTTTTCCCCCTTCGTTCACCGCTGCAAAGAGTTTGTTGTACCGAGCATCGAAACCTTCGGTGGTGAAGGCCACACATACATGGGTAAGGTCTTTGCTGAGCTCCTTGCTCTTACATGCCCGGTAAAAGTTGGCCACGAAATGCCTCATGCACCATCTGTGGTGAAGCTTTGGAAATCCTGGAATAACAATGTCCATTGCCTTGAGTATGCCATGGTGCCGGTCCGATATGATGCATACCTCCCTAGCCCCAATCACGTTGTGCCTAACATGACCCATGAACCACTCCCAGTTGTCTTGGTGCTCGGAAGGCACCAAAGCAAATGCAACTGGCAACACGTTGTCGTTTGACGAGTGCGCCATTGCTACCATTAATGTGCCCTTGTATCTACCGGTCAAGAACGTGCCATCTATAGACAAGACCAGACGACAATGCTGAAACGCCTCCACACATTGTCCATAACTCCAGAAGGCACAATGGAACACTCCCTCGTGATCCTCGACCACATGAAACATGCCCGGGTTCTTATGTGCAATCGCGCCCAACAACCTAGGGAGCTGGTTGTATGCTTCTTCATAACCACCATACAACATCCTAATAGCATTTGCCTTTGCCTTCCATGCCTTCCCATACTTGACTTCATAACCAAATTGTTTTTTCACCGTCCGCATGAGAAACCTCACTTCCACAGTGGGATCAAAGCCTATGTCTTTCATCCATTTGTATCCGACATACTCAGATGTGAGTTGACGGTGTGTCGTTCAAAGTCGTTTAGATGGCGGTTTGCACCTATGAGTGGCGACACAACTTCTTAACACCCATTCTTCGGTTTCTTTAAGCTTTCTTGCACGAACCTTCCATGGGCATCCTTCTTGCTCACACTTCACGGTGTAACGCAACTTCATGTCGGAGTGCTCAACATAAATTGGCCTATGGTTCCGAATGGCATAGTCAGCCAACCAAAACTTCAGCATATGCAAGCTCAAAAACTTCACTCCTTTCTTCAAATAAGCATTCTCGTCCTCATTCTCCACCCTTGGTTCTCCTGGATCCGGGCATGGTGTTGGCTCAATCGCCGTCATTCTCATTCCACCGTCAACAACAGCTTTATGGGCAAGGCTGAGATCTTTAAACAAGTGAGTTCTTTTTTCTAAGCCCGTCAGCTCAAAGTGGATTTGGTTTTCCTCCTTTGTGAATCCATCTTGACGCCGTCATTCTCATTCCACCGTCCAACTGTTCAACTGGACCCTCGTCATCCGAGTCATACGCATATTGACGCCTAAAAGGCAACTCACGATCCATGTCCTTTTGCGCTATGTACGCATCCAAGTCACCAACATCATTACCATGAAACCCTTCCTCTTGCTCTTCGTCGTCATCATAAGCATCTTCATCCTCTTGAATTACTTCGTCACTAGCAATCACCTCAACTTCATTTGCTTGGCTAGTTGGTGGTTGGCTAGAAGCATTGGGGGCATACAAGTCAACCTTATTTGCTTCAATAGATGGTACACGGGGACGTGGTTGGCGATAAGCATTGGGGGCATCAACCACAACCCTATGCTCAACAAGTGGCACCATTGTCCTCTCGCTCACGTCATCCATTGGGGAAGAGACATACCGGTTCAAATCAAGTGTAAACCGAGGAGATTCAACCTTGGTGGCAAACAATTCAAGTGACTTGTCTTCCGATTGGGAAACTTTTTCCTTGTATACATCCCAATGCAAATCCGAGGTGATAGGCATACTTTTCAAGCGAGATTTGGCTCCAACTCCAACATCATACCTACCTATTAACTTAACATCAACATTGGTGTCCATCCACTTTAAGACTTGTCTCACTTTTGCAACAACATCCTCATAGCTAGGGCTTGTATCAAAAACCAATGGTTCCTCACCCGTGTCGGCATTGTTACTCAAGAATGCCTCCTTGTCCTTGTAATGAACATTAACAAGTCTCTCCATCTAAAAACAACATGAATGCATTTAAGACTTCAATGAGAATTGGTGTTTACCCAAATACATCTCATTATATCCTAATCATATCAACACTAAATTATTGGTGATGTCCACAAAAGTTTCACTAATTAACACACACTAAGCAAAGTTAACCCTAATCACTAACTAACCCTAACCCCCAATCTTTCTACTCAACAAGCATATATTCCTACTACACACCATGCATATCACTATATTATCAAAGTTAACCAAGCCATTCACACTAACATAAGGGAGAAAACATGAACTAGGGTTCCACCAACATCTAAAAAATGCAACCAAAATAACAAGATTTAACCAAAATAATTGGGTGATTTAAGGGATATTACCACAAGCAACAAAGTGATGGAAATATCCACCTAAGGGAAGCACCTTTTGGAGAGAATTTGAGGGGGAGCTTGAGGGGTGAGAGAGAGTGGGGGCAGCAAATGTTCTTCAAGCTCGGGCTGGATTGGGGAAAGTGTGTGGGGTGGGACCCACACACTCTCTCGGTGGGGTTATCCAGTTACGAGGGCCAGACGCCAGGGTTCCTGGCGTCTGGCCCCTTTGCCACATCAGCAGGTCAACGGGCAGGCGGGCAGTGCGGGCCAGGGGCCAGACGCCAGGGTTCACGGCGTCTGCTTCGCAACCCAGACACCGGGGATGTTGGCGTCACCCAAAGAGGTCAGAATCGATTTTTTTTATAAACCGAGGTCAAATCGGGATTTTGTTAGCACTTTAGGTCAGGACAGTAATTTTGTCCCCGGGCCGCGCGGCACGCACGACGACTGGAGGAGCCGGCGGCAAACCGAGGTAGGAGGGGGTACGTACAGATGGGTGGTGGTTCAGCCACGCGCTGTGAAAGGTGACCTGTTCGTTCTGTAGGAGATATGCCCTAGAGGCAATAATAAATGATATTATTTATCTCCGAGTTCATAATTATGTTTATGTTCCATGCTATAACTGCTATGGTTCTCGAGTCTGCAATAACCACGAGGCTCGGAGGAAGACTCATATGCACGTGTGGAATAATAAATGGTAAAATGTATTCCTAGTCTGGCCTCTAAGACTAGCTCAAGTGTTGCATGATGGTTATGTTTTCCTGATCATGGGCATGTCTATGTCACCAACCTTGAGGGCATAATGTTAAGAGAACATTTGTGTTGAATCGACCCGGCATGATGTTATGCTATGAGATTCATTCGTCACAAGTTTATTGGTACATAACACAGAGATGGTTAACGTTTGCATGATTCCTTAGACCATGAGAGTATCGAGTTTCTTCATGCTTGCTTCATGAACTTTGGGGTTTGTTAAACGTCATCCGTAAATGGGTGGCTATTACGGCGGCTTACGGGTTCATGGAAAAGTGTGTCAAGTAACTTGATAGCTCAAGATTGGGATTTGCTCCTCCGACGATGGAGAGATATCTCTGGGCCCTCTCGGTGTTACGGTATCCATCATCGTCTGGCCAGACACTTTGTGATTTGATCACGGGGATGCCGGAACACGATAACGAGAAAAGAGAACAATACCGGTAACGAGGTAACTAGCATAGTGGACAAGTTGTTGATCCACGGGAATGCCAACATGTCTCACCTCGGGTATTTGTAACATATCGCGAAGCAACAGGAATAGCACACGGCAACTGGAGGTTCACTCGAATATTTATTCGTGTGGGTATAGGGGTCAATATGGGTGTCCACGGCTCCGATGTTGATCATTGATCGGAAGGGGTTCCGGGTCATGTCTATACTTCACCGAACCTATAGGGTCACACGCTTAAGGGTCATCTATCTGCTGAATACTAGACAGGGAGTCTGAGAGAAAATCACCGAAAAAGTTTCGGACACCGAAAAGTTTCGGACAGCGGAATCGTACCGCAGAGAGAGGTCATCGGATAAGTTTCGATGATACCGAAAAGTTGTTTCGGGATACACCATTAAGTCAAATTGGTTTCGGCACATGCCTGATAATTCTTGGAGGATGCCAGAATCATTCTGGAAGCTTTTTGGAATTTTCTGAGATAAAAACCGGAAATGTTCCGGAGCTGCCGGAGCCACTTCAGATGCGTTTCGCAGATGAAAATCACTAAAACCGGAATTGTTTCGGAACGCGTTGAAAATCATTTTAGTGGGTACTGGAAATGTTCTTAGCCCACATAAATATTTTCAGTTCGATCAGACGCTGAAAAATGTCGTCGTGAATAGTGAAAATCAGCTTTATGGTTACTTTATGGAAAGCCACCTTTTGGGGCTTTGCTCCAAAAGATCTTGGGGATGACATGGATGGATAGGAGCCATTTTTTGGGCCCCTCATGGGGGTGTGGCCGGCCACATGGGGTATCCCCCCTTGGGGACCCTCTTGTTCCTTGGTTTCACTCCTAGGTCCTTGTGGAAGGACTTCATTCATGTGCATTTTGGGTTTTTTGTGAAACTACCCTACCCCCTTGGGATTTCCTATAAATAGAGGTGGAGGGGCAGCCCTCCACACTCATCCCTTGCTCTCATACACATGCCATGCATTATCTGGCTTCTTCTCTCCCTCCCACGAAAAGAGTTTCGTAGAGCCGTAAGGCTGTCTGGGTTCCGGCAGGAACTAGTTCTGGACGGCGAAGCCCTGCCGGATAGATGACACCGTATGTGTGCAACTCTGTAGAGAGATCGTAGTTTCGGTCTTAGTTCGTGAGTGCCTCCCGAAGGGCTGTCCGTGTGACCGTCCGAGTTTCGAAGGTCCTCCCGAAGGGCTGTCCGAGTGACCGTTCGAGTTTCGAAGGTCCTCCCGAAGGGCTGTCCGCGACACCGTCCGGGGGGCTGTTCGACCGCCTCCCGGAGGGCTGTCTGAGGGGCAGATGAGGGTATACATCCTCGCGGTTGGGAGGTTGTAAATCCTAGCTGCGGGGATCTGCACCACCGATCGTCATCGACTCTACTTCCCGCTGCGCTACGAGTCGGTAACGAAAAAGATCAAACCTTGTATGCAGTCTCCATAGTGGTCCTGGGCTGGTGCGTAGGTCGGAAATTTTTTGTTTTCTGCTGCGTTCCCCTACAGTGGCATCATGAGCCGTGCTATGCGTAGATGCAGGTTTCGATCTAGAATACATAGAGATGTATGGGTATTGCATAATATAATTAGGTAGTAGATGAGATCTATTGCTGAAAATTATTTATGCGGGTGACAGATGAAATCTGTTACCCGACGTTCTTGTTGCTTCCCTAGAATTTGCGTTTGCTCAATCTCGAGACAGCATGGTGGAATTTGACAAAGTTCTGGCAATCCGTGATCCTGATTGATCATGGAAGTGCTATCAGTTCTTTGGGTTCTGCCGTAGTCAAAAGAAAGATGAAATTCGCAGATGAAAGGGCATTGCAGATATGATCTGCACGGGGGTCATGCGTATGACGAAGTTTAGTATGGGGCTCGAGATTTAATTATCTCATGTTTCATACACCCCGAGATGTTAATCTAGCAACTTGAATAATCATACTTGATGATAAAACGTTGGTAGCTGCGGTTTAAGTCAAAACCTTAGAAGCCACGTAAAATAAATTTTGCATAAACCGATTAGAGGCGTCTAACTTGGTTTTGCAGGATGTGCATGTGATGTGGTATAGCAGTGCTCATACTAATTCGATTATGTATGAGATGACTATATGATGTAATTTGATTAACATGACCTGCGTGTCATGATTCGGCATGATGGCTGGAGCCATATGATTGCATTTTAATGACCTGCGTGTCAACCTTGTTGTAATGCATTATTTTGTTAGCTATAGAGATAGCAATATTATCTGGTGCATCGACAAGGTGGTGGCAATCTTCGTGAAGGTGACCACCGACGCGAATGCCGAAGACGAAGAAATGAAATACTTCTCCGTCAGAAAGGGCTATACCATATCATGCTATTATGAATTGCCTGAGATGTTTATCCCTTATGATGCACCCTTCTTGATTGCGCGGTAGTCGCTTTTATTAGGGTGATCTCTCACTTAAAATATCAAGTAGTTAGTGTTCTCCCAAGTGTAGCACCGTCACGGCACCTATCTTTTCGGGGTGCGCCATGGATGCATGGGTACGAACGATTAGAGAAGTGTGAGGCGGGTGAGGTCAGACCTCGCAGCAAGATCACTTGGTTGTCTTGACGTTCATGGCAGGATCGTCCTGAGCTCGGAACACACGCATCGAAAGATGAGCAAGAGTCACATAGAGATGTGATCGGCAAGTTGGCCTACCGATTAAAATTCCCGTTATGAGATGATGATTCTATGGCGATGAATTGAAGTCTGGATCTTGTATCACTCAAAATTAATTGTGAGAGATATTGATTTGAGTGGGAGCGCACTGTTGAATTAACATGTTTAATTCTCAGTGCAATTAATTATGAACACTGTCTAAGTGTTTCTTGCATAATAGTTGTAGAATAATGGCTCGCATTTCCACCTTCCCTATTAAAATTGAATAGCTGTTAAATATCTGGTTAAAACTTTACGATTGGTAACGTAATATGAGGATTGTCCTCAAAAGTGCCGAGAAGGACTTTGTCCTATCGCATGCTTTCCGTATCCTCCCGCTAATGCTATGGATCATGTGACTCTCGTCCTTCGATCCAAAAGCTAGAATTCTGTTACGGTCAAGTGGAATATGTTTGCTTCCATGAAACCCAAACTTCGAAAGTTGGGATAGTTATATGATATTCATGGAACTGAAAATTATTTTCAGATACAAACAAAGCAATGTTTGTTTGCAAGTATTAGTAAAAGTGTTTACTATGCATTTGACTGTTGGGAAAGGGATCCAGAAGAACGCCTGTCATATAATGAAAGGTGAATAAAACAACAACTTAAAGAGAAAGGAAGTGTCCAAAGGGTGTTAGTATGACTTACACGCCTAGGAAGTCCGGGGCTAATGCCACTCTTAAGTTGGGTGCTTCTTCTGAGAGTAGGAGAAATACTAAAAGTTAAACTGTTAGAAGTATAAAGGCAAAAGGAAAGAAGACTGGAATATCCAGCTCATGTATGAATGTCATACAAGTTTTTGATGTATAGAAGGCTGGTCAAAGATATAGTTCTTGCGAATTATGGTTAAACATGTTAATCACTAATTCTTGGGTATTGTGAGTTCATCACAAAATTGCCCGCTCGATTGCATTCTGTTGCAACTCGATGTAAGAACTACTATGGCCTGAAAGACTAGCTAGAAATGAGGTTAAGGTATACACAGGGAACATAGTAAATGTTACTATACCTTCCATCGGTGTATTGCCGTCTGTATTTATTTTCATAATTCATTTAGAGTTTTACAAACTCTATCCCATTGCATAAGGTATCTTGCAAGAAGGTTGTTCATAAGAGAACTTTTTATGTTCGATGTTATGAATAACACAAGGGCCATACTTTCATTATGAATGAGATGTATGTTATGAATATTGATAATAATACAATACCTCTGGGTTTACTTTCATAATTCATTTTAGAGTTTCATACACGCTAGCCCATTGCACAATGTTTGTTGCAAAAGAGTTGTTCATAAAAACAACAATTGTTGTTAAGTATTATGAATAACATGAAGGGCCATGCTTCCATCCAAGATGGCATGTATGTTATGAATATTGATGGAAATATGATACATCCATAACACTGACGCTAAATGTCGCAAGACTAAAAGAATACCACACAAGTGTGGCACTACATTTGGTCACATTGGAGAAACCCGCATGGAAAATTCCATTATGATGGATTTTGAAGTCTTTTTGATTTTGAATCATCTGACACTTGCAACTTTCCTCCGAAAAGTGAAGTGACTAAAATACCGTTCACAGGCCATAAGGAACGAACAACAAACTTATTAGTGATCATACATTTGATGTGTGTAGTCCGATAAGTGTTGTTAGTAGTGGATTTATTTATCTTCAGAAATGACTCAAGTAGATATATGGATATTTACTTGATGAGACGTAAGTCTGGATCTTTTGAAATCATTCAAAAGGTTTTCAAAAATGAAGTAGAAGTTATTGTAACAAGAAAATTATGTTTCTGCAATTTGATTGCACAAAGGAATATTTGAGTTACATGTTTAGCGAATGTCTGATGAGTTGTGAAAGGGGTTTCATAACTTGCACCTCCCGGAACACCACTGCAAGTGGAAAGTCTGTGGAGATGTAATCAAACCATTTATGACATGGTAAGGTCAAAGATGACATAAATAAATTTGCCATTATCCCTTTTAAAGTGATGCTTTAAAGACTGCGGCTTTTACACTGAAAAGAGCTACATCGGGTCTGTTGAAATGAAGCCATGGTATGGTACGCCCAACCATGTTATATCTTTTCTTAACATTTGGAATATGGGGCTTGTGTAAAAGGTTACAAACCTATTCCAAATCAGACAAGTGCTACTTTGTAGGTTATACCAAAATGTTGGGTATTCCTCCCTCACTATACCGAGGCAAATAGTTTTGCCGCGAAACGGTGTGCTTTTAAAGAGAATGGTTCTTTCAAAAAGGTGAGTGGGAGAATAGTGCAACTCGACGAGATAAACAGTATCTACGTCATCAGATCAAAGGAAAGAGACCTTGGAAGTAATTCCAGAGTTTCCTACTGCGACTGATACGGAAGTCTCTACAATAAAATGTATGAACTTCGGTCGAACTTGCAGCTGAACCACGTAGGCAAGGCTCGTGCAAACCTCTCAGGTGCGCAAACGAGATATTGTTGTTAGACAACATTATACCTACGATACACAAGGAAGCGTTGATGGGCCCTGACTCCGGAATTGGCTAAATGCCAATACAACCCGAATTAGTTTCCATATAAGTGATTCAAGATTTAAACCTTGATACACCTTTCGGAAGACTTAGAGTCTAACGAATATTTATGGAACTTAAAACTGATACGGATAAAAATGTTTTATCCATAAAGCTCGACTTGTTGAAATAACAAGTTCAAGAGTTGACTACGATGAGGTTGTTTTCATCGTAGCGATGCTTAAAGTCGGTTCGGGTTGAACTAGCAATTAATACATATTTCAATCATGAGATATGAAACATGGATGATAAAAGGATTTCCATCTGATGGAAATGAAAGCTAGGACTTGTATATGATACAGTCCAAAGTAATTTGTCGATCCAGAGGATGCTAGTAGGTATGCAAACTTCAGAGTTCTAGCAATGGACAGAAGAGAGCAAAATGGAGTTGGAATCTTCGTGTTTTGATGAAATGGTCAAAGGGGTTTTGACTTCATCAATGGGTAACGAAGATGCTTGTAATTCAAGAAAGTAAGTGGGAGCGTAATAATATTTCTAAAAACCTTATGTGCTTGGCACATTGGTAATTGGAAATAAATTTCTTGACACGAATTAGGACTTCATTTGAAAATAGTTTTTCGATGAAGTGCTTAGGCTAAATAGCCTCAATATTAGGCATGATGATCTATGGAGATAGATTTACCTAATGGGGCTAAGCAATGAATACATATTGACAAGATGCTAAAACCTTTTAGCATTTAAAACGCCAAGGAGTGATTCTTGCCAAAGTCACATGGAAAGAGTTTTTGCAAGACTCGGTGTCCCAAAACACTGATGAGTAAAATACATAATGCAGATTCCACACACTTTTGTGTTTGGATTAATCATGTATTCCATGGTATGTAAAACAACCAGATATGTCCGATACTCCCAAGGTGTTGCGAGTATGGATACTAAAGTGATCAAAGTACTGATCGTGGGACAACAGTGAAAGATGTCATTGAGTACTAGAGTAAGTACTGATGATATGTTTTCTTGCAAGCGGAGATCATGAAGAGTTCGTTGTAAAATGTTACATCGATAGTCTTCATCTTTTCACCGTGCGATTTTCGATTTAAGTTAAGGGTTTTGTGTAACACACAATGTGGTGGCACAGTTAGTTGGAATTTGTTCAAACTAGTTACTGTGGCGAATTCTATAACAAGGGCTAAGTATGTTGACGCTTTAGAAGCGACAAAGAAGATGTTGAATCATATAGTTCATTCATGAACTTAGTATAGTTCCAAGATGGCTTTTGACAATGGGACACTACTGCAGGTAGTTGCTCCATAACTCAGTCTGAGGAATCCAGGTTCGACCTGTGATTCACATACATACAAAGCCAAGTCCACACAAAATATGAATTTTGTGAAAACGTGAAAACGCGAGGACATGCAAAGATACACACGGAACTGAAGTCGTCAGATCCGTTGGACATCAGGCTATACCACAAGCGAAGCATATTTACACCGGTGTGCCACAGGTGTAAAGTGCATTAGCATTAACTAGATTATTGACTCTAGTGCAAGTGGGAGTCTGTAGGAGATATGCCCTAGAGGCAATAATAAATGATATTATTTATCTCCGAGTTCATAATTATGTTTATGTTCCATGCTATAACTGCTATGGTTCTCGAGTCTGCAATAACCACGAGGCTCGGAGGAAGACTCATATGCACGTGTGGAATAATAAACGGTAAAATGTATTCCTAGTCTGGCCTCTAAGACTAGCTCAAGTGTTGCATGATGGTTATGTTTTCCTGATCATGGGCATGTCTATGTCAGCAACCTTGAGGGCATAATGTTAAGAGAACATTTGTGTTGAATCGACCCGGCATGATGTTATGCTATGAGATTCATTCGTCACAAGTTTATTGGTACATAACACAGAGATGGTTAACGTTTGCATGATTCCTTAGACCATGAGAGTATCGAGTTTCTTCATGCTTGCTTCATGAACTTTGGGGTTTGTTAAACGTCATCCGTAAATGGGTGGCTATTACGGCGGCTTACGGGTTCATGGAAAAGTGTGTCAAGTAACTTGATAGCTCAAGATTGGGATTTGCTCCTCCGACGATGGAGAGATATCTCTGGGCCCTCTCGGTGTTACGGTATCCATCATCGTCTGGCCAGACACTTTGTGATTTGATCACGGGGATGCCGGAACACGATAACGAGAAAAGAGAACAATACCGGTAACGAGGTAACTAGCATAGTGGACAAGTTGTTGATCCACGGGAATGCCAACATGTCTCACCTCGGGTATTTGTAACATATCGCGAAGCAACAGGAATAGCACACGGCAACTGGAGGTTCACTCGAATATTTATTCGTGTGGGTATAGGGGTCAATATGGGTGTCCACGGCTCCGATGTTGATCATTGATCGGAAGGGGTTCCGGGTCATGTCTATACTTCACCGAACCTATAGGGTCACACGCTTAAGGGTCATCTATCTGCTGAATACTAGACAGGGAGTCTGAGAGAAAATCACCGAAAAAGTTTCGGACACCGAAAAGTTTCGGACAGCGGAATCGTACCGCAGAGAGAGGTCATCGGATAAGTTTCGATGATACCGAAAAGTTGTTTCGGGATACACCATTAAGTCAAATTGGTTTCGGCACATGCCTGATAATTCTTGGAGGATGCCAGAATCATTCTGGAAGCTTTTTGGAATTTTCTGAGATAAAAACCGGAAATGTTCCGGAGCTGCCGGAGCCACTTCAGATGCGTTTCGCAGATGAAAATCACTAAAACCGGAATTGTTTCGGAACGCGTTGAAAATCATTTTAGTGGGTACTGGAAATGTTCTTAGCCCACATAAATATTTTCAGTTCGATCAGACGCTGAAAAATGTCGTCGTGAATAGTGAAAATCAGCTTTATGGTTACTTTATGGAAAGCCACCTTTTGGGGCTTTGCTCCAAAAGATCTTGGGGATGACATGGATGGATAGGAGCCATTTTTTGGGCCCCTCATGGGGGTGTGGCCGGCCACATGGGGTATCCCCCCTTGGGGACCCTCTTGTTCCTTGGTTTCACTCCTAGGTCCTTGTGGAAGGACTTCATTCATGTGCATTTTGGGTTTTTTGTGAAACTACCCTACCCCCTTGGGATTTCCTATAAATAGAGGTGGAGGGGCAGCCCTCCACACTCATCCCTTGCTCTCATACACATGCCATGCATTATCTGGCTTCTTCTCTCCCTCCCACGAAAAGAGTTTCGTAGAGCCGTAAGGCTGTCTGGGTTCCGGCAGGAACTAGTTCTGGACGGCGAAGCCCTGCCGGATAGATGACACCGTATGTGTGCAACTCTGTAGAGAGATCGTAGTTTCGGTCTTAGTCCGTGAGTGCCTCCCGAAGGGCTGTCCGTGTGACCGTCCGAGTTTCGAAGGTCCTCCCGAAGGGCTGTCCGAGTGACCGTTCGAGTTTCGAAGGTCCTCCCGAAGGGCTGTCCGCGACACCGTCCGGGGGGCTGTTCGACCGCCTCCCGGAGGGCTGTCTGAGGAGCAGATGAGGGTATACATCCTCGCGGTTGGGAGGTTGTAAATCCTAGCTGCGGGGATCTGCACCACCGATCGTCATCGACTCTACTTCCCGCTGCGCTACGAGTCGGTAACGAAAAAGATCAAACCTTGTATGCAGTCTCCATAGTGGTCCTGGGCTGGTGCGTAGGTCGGAAATTTTTTGTTTTCTGCTGCGTTCCCCTACACGTTCACGCCTTGGTACTAGCGCCTCCCGGGTTTCGCCGATCACCAAACAGTGGAGAGGTGCTGCCACCACGGCACGACCTCTATACGCGTAGGGAGGTGAGCCAATCAACTCGGCGGTCAGTCAGTTTACCTGAGGAAATTGCACAAACCACCTGTTTTTTGTGCTACTTTTGCACAAAACAAAAAACCACATTTTAGGGTAATTCGTCGCAGCTAGGTCTAATCCATCATTTGGAAATATTGACATGATTCCTGACAAATGGGTCCAGTTTGTAAGTGTTGAGTATGTATTGTGTATTGCACGTGTATTGGATTTGTGGCCCACCTCCTAGTCTTGTATAGGTTAGGTAGAGGCCTTCCCATGTATTATATATACGTGCACCAGCACCCCATCAATACAACATGTATTGTATTGCAAATTATCTGTCTATATGGTATCTATCGCAAGTTGATCCTCTCCCGCTTCCGCCTAACCCTAGCCCCAGCCGCCGCGATCTGCCGCCGCCGCCTCCCTGCACCGTGCCTCCCCTTCCGCGCCGCGCCCGCTCAATCTCCTGTGTTCTCGCGTGTGCATCTCGTCAAGTAGCACATCGATCGTCAAGCTGGCGGCTGGTTGTTTCCTACGTGCATGTGCTACGTGAAGCTCAATCTCCTGTGTTCTCGTGTGTGCATCTCGTCAAGTAGCACCATCGATCATCAAGCCGTGCGTTGCTGCCGCTGCCGCCCGCGCCTCGCTTTTGCCTGCGCGTCCCGCCAAGGCAGCCTCGCCCCGAGCCGCATCGCACCAGCTGCACATCTCGTGCCCTGCGCCGCTGTGTCCGCCTCTCGCTCCGCCGCCGTCGCCGCGCCGCGCCGCCGCTGCTCCCCACCCTCGCCGCCGCCGCGCGCTCCTACATGCCGCCGCCGCCCCCTTCCTCTTCCCGCCGCTTCTGACGCCTTTCATGGACTCTTCGGGCTACTTCACCATCTGCGGTGGAACCGCTCCACCGGCTGCGCCGATCCAGTCGCATCCTCCTGCACCCGCCGGGTGTTACCCGTTGTCGCCACCAGCGCCTCCCCCGCAGCACCCGCAAGGGGAAGGGGGCCTACGCAACCGGCGTGGTGGCGGTCGTCGCCGCCTGCAGCAGCAGCAGGCCCAGGACGTCGGGGGGCGCCGCACTATCAGCAGGCTCTTCCCGCTGGCCACAAGGCGTTCATCGGCGCACCCTTCCAGCCGATTGGCGCCGGCTACGGCGCCCTCCTTGCGCCGCCGCCTCTCGGTGGTTATGGCCCGCCCATCCCGGCGCCGCCCTACGAGGGCCTTCCGCCGCCGCCGGTACCTGTGCCACGGGACCCCACCCTCCTCGCCGCCCAGCACTCCGCATCGTCGTCGAGTAGCTCTGTCGGTGGAGGCGACTGGTACATGGACTCAGGTGCTACTACGCACATGGCAGCTCATCCCGGTAACCTAACCTCCTCCACTCCCATTCACACACCCACTCGTATCACCGTCGGCAACGGCTCCTCCTTACCTATTACTGTCATCGGTAGCACTAGCTTTCCCTCCACTTCCACACCCATCACTATGTCTAATGTTCTTGTTTCACCTGATTTAGTCACGAACCTAGTTTCCGTTCGTCGTTTACTCGTGAGAACCCACTTACTGTTGAATTTGACGGTGTTGGCTTTTCTGTGAAAGATGCCCGTACCCAGATGGTCCTTCACCGATGTGACAGTCCTGATGAGCTCTACCCCATGCACGCCGGCGCCTCCACGTCCACACCCGTCGTCCATGCCGCCGGCGTTCACCTTTGGCACGCTCGCTTGGGTCACCCCAACCACACTGTCTTACGTCAAATTCTTAGGAGTTTCTCTTTCTCATGTGATAAGCTCGACGAGCACTCTTGTGAGGCTTGCCGCTTAGGCAAGCACGTTCGTCTTCCCTTTAGTGCGTCTTCTTCAGTTTCCACTTTTCCGTTTCAATTACTTCATAGTGATGTTTGGACATCTCCCGTTGCGAGTAACACGGGCTATCTATACTACTTGGTGATTTTAGATGATTATTCTCATTATGTGTGGACTTTTCCCCTTCGTCGTAAATCCGATGCTTTAGCCACACTCACCGCCTTTTATTCCTATGTCACCACCCAGTTCGGTCGCCCCATACTCGCACTCCAAACTGAAACGAAAAAGAGTTTGACAATGTCGCTTTTCGCACACTTCTCGCCTCTCACGGGACCACCTTCCGTCTGACTTGCCCCTACACTTCCCAGCAGAACGGCCGCGCCGAGCGCATTCTCCGCACTCTTAATGACTGCGTTCGCATGTTACTCTTTCACTCTAATGTGCCCGCTCAGTTTTGGCCCGATGCCCTCGCTACCTCCACTCTCTTAGTTAACATTCGTCTGTGTCGCCCTCGGTGGAACTACGCCCCTCACCACCTTCTCTTCGGCACACCACCGTCCTATGATGGTCTCCACATCTTCGGGTGTCTCTGTTATCCTAGCACCGCGTCCACCACGCCACACAAGCTCGCACCACGATCCGTCCCATGCGTCTTCCTTGGCTACCCTCCTAACACCAAAGGTTACCGGTGCTATGATCCTGTCACTCATCGTGTGTACACCTCGAGGCATGTGTACTTTGTCGAGACGGTGTTCCCTTTTTTCAGGTTCCTCCGGCTTCGACCCCTTCGGCGCCGGCCCCCGCGCCCCCTTCGTGGAGTGATGCGCGGCGGCAGCCCCCCCCCCCGGGCACGCGCCCTCTGCAGCCACCACCTGGCTTCGTGACTCCCTCCCCCGAGGTCGAGTCCGAGCGGGCCCCCGGGTCCCCGTCTCCCTCATATGAGGTTGAGCCCGACACCCTGCCTGCCCACCCTGCGACGGGCTCGATGTCACCCTCGCCCGTCACCTCTTCCGCTGCCGGCTCGGCCGACGCTGCTGCCACCGCGGCCCCTGCCTCCGCCGCCGCACCGGGTGCCCCCGCCGCCGCGGCACCCGCCGGCCCTGCTGCCCCGCCACTTGGCGTGACTACCCATGCCCGAGCAGGAGTGCTTCGGCCCAGCACGCACTACTCCGCCGACGAGTATGTGTGCGCCGCCTCGACGTCAACGTCATCACCCGTCCCCACCTCCACTCGCGCTGCCCTTCGGGATCCCCACTGGCTAGCTACGATGCAGGAGGAGTTCGACGCCTTACAGTGCAACCGCACGTGGCAGCTTGTTCCGCGACCCCCTCATGCCAACATCATCTCTGGCAAGTGGGTGTTTTGCCACAAGACTCGCCCGGACGGTTCTCTCGAGCGCTACAAGGCTCGGTGGGTGGTTCATGGTTTTCGGCAGCGCGCGGGCGTGGACTTCACCGACACCTTCGCCCCGGTTGTGAAACCGGGCATGATTCACGTCGTGCTTCAGCTGGCGGTCTCGCGCGCCTGGCCTGTGCACCAGTTGGATGTCTCCAACGCCTTCTTGCACGACCATCTCGCCTAGCAGGTCTTCTGTGAGCAGCCCACTGGTTTCGTCGACATCGAGCACCCCGATTTCGTGTGCTTGCTCTCCCGTTCTCTTTACGGGTTGAAGCAGGCGCCTCGGGCTTGGTATCAGCGTATTGCAGCCTTCCCGTAGTCTCTCGGATTTCGGTCCACTCGCTCCGATGCTTCACTCTTCGTGTATCATCATGGAGTTGACATTGCATATCTGCTGCTCTATGTCGACGACACCATCCTCACGGCGTCCGCCCCCGACCTCCTTCAGCGGCTGACTGCTCGTCTTCGTGATGAGTTTGCCCTCAAGGACTTGGGGCCCCTGCACTACTTCATCGGCATTGAGGTGGTCCGACGGACTGACGGCTACTTTCTGCATCAGCAGAAGTACGCCCACGAGCTCCTGGAGCGTGCCGGTATGCTTAACTGCAAGGCGGCTCCCACCCCCGTCGACACGAAGGCGAAGGTCTCTGCTCTCGAGGGGTCTCTTGTGTCCGATGGAGCGTTTTATCGCTCTATTGTCGGTGCTTTACAGTACCTGACGCTGACTCGCCCCGACCTGCAGTACGCTGTCCAGCAGGTGTGCCTCCATATGCACGCCCCGCGTGACTCTCACTGGACTCTGGTGAAACGTATTCTCCGTTACATACGCGACACCATGTCCTTGGGACTCACCCTGACGGCCTCCGCTTGCACCGACCTCGTGGCCTACTCGGATGCCGACTGGGCTGGCTGCCCCGACACGCGACGCTCTACATCTACCTTGGGCCCTCGTTGATCTCTTGGTCATCGAAGCGGCAGCCCATGGTCTCCCGCTCCAGCGCCGAGGCAGAGTATCGCGCCGTGGCTAATGCCGTGGCCGAGTGCTCTTGGATACGTCAGCTGCTCCAGGAGTTACTTTGTGATGTTCACAAGGCCACTCTTGTCTACTGCGATAACGTCAGCGCGGTCTACCTCTCCGCCAACCCGGTGCACCATCGACGGACGAAGCATATTGAGCTCGATATTCACTTCGTGCGCGAGCAGGTTGCCCTTGGCCGTGTTCGGGTTCTTCACGTGCCGACGACGCAACAGTTTGCTGATGTGATGACTAAGGGATTGCCTACTCCCGTCTTCGAGGAGTTTCGGTCCAGTCTCTGTGTCTCCGGCGACGCTTCGACTGCGGGGGGGTGTTGAGTATGTATTGTGTATTGCACGTGTATTGGATTTGTGGCCCACCTCCTAGTCTTGTATAGTTGAGGTAGAAGCCTTCCCTTGTATTATATATACATGCACCAGCACCCCATCAATACAACGTCTATTGTGTTGCAAATTATCTGTCTACAATAAGTGCATCGGTGACAAAAAGAACAACCACATCAGCAGCCAACTAGAATTGTCAATATCTCACAATTCATTGCTCCAATTGAGCTGGATTTTTTCTAGAATATTAGTGAGTGTGCACATGATTTATTTATTTTTGCATTTTTTCAAAATGTCAAATTTGAACAAAAAAATTGAACGAGCCAACTAACATTGCAAAACCGCCCAGTATTTGGATGTTAAAACCTCATGGCGGTAATCTTTTGATGTGTGCGACTTGATGATGTCTGTAATGATCACATGACAACTACTTTGATGCTAAAATCTCATGGTAATATTTTGGTGCATGAGACTTGATGATGTCAATAATGGCTTTATGGCAACCACTTGGATGCTAAAGCCTGACAGCGACAATATCTGCCATATCTTGGTGCTACTGATTTTACTTTATGAATATTGTGCCTATTTATGAATCGTTTTAGATATGTATAGCAATCTTATGTTTTTCACATGAAAGTTTGTGGTATGCTAAGCTAGATGTAACTAGTAATGAATCTGGAAAGGTTCAGCTGGTTTGGATCACATTATAATGAGATATTCGCAGTTTACATTGGCTCATACAATTTTTTTACTCAAAATCCAAAATTTTCAAAAAAAGAGCAGAACAATCCTGTAAATCACACATGTAACCAATACTATTCTAGGAAAAAGGCAGCTCATTTGGACCAACAGTTTGTGAGATATTTGCAATGTTAGTTGACTCGTTCAATTTTTTTGTTCAAATTTAACATTTTCAAAAAATGTAAAAAAAACTAATAAATCATACATGCACTGACTAGTATTCTAGAAAAACATCAGCTCAATTGAAGTGAAGAATTATGAGATATTGACATTTCTAGTTGGGTGCTGATGCGGCGTTTTTTCTTTTGTTGCCACGGTAAACTTATAAACTGGACCCACTTGTCAGAAATCATGTCAACACACTCAAACGGTGAATTAGTCCTAATTGCAACAAACCCGTATAGTAGATTTTCTGTACAACACTAGCACCAAAAATAGCTGGTCTCTGCAATTTCCTCCACTTTGCCACTGGCGGACTGGCCCCTGTCCCTGTTGCCTGCTGCTCAGTGCGCGGAATAGTCGCCTGCGCAGCGGATACGTACGTACTGTACATTGGTGGCACGCAGGTTAAGCTGAGCAGACGAGTAGTGTTTGCCTTTCGTCGACCTTCCGTTCCGTGTGTGCTCGGCTGCATTGCTGCACACGCGTGGCATACTCGCACGAATTAACTACTCGGCCGAGCACACGGCGATGACCATAGCAAGTGGTATACGCATCCTGCGTCATCGTTTGTTCGTTCCGAACAACAAGCGTATTCTTCACATGCCCGTTTTTCCTCCGATAGCTGGCAAAATCGATAATTGATTTTTATTTTCATATATTTTTCACTACTAGCCATGAATGAATGGCCTTTGGAGTGTGAGTGTGAGTAGCATGACTGGTCCAACCAACGCTAGCAGGAATTCCCAGGCGTGATGGGACGGCTACGGGCGTGAACCTTGGTGCAAGCTCACACCATACCGTAGTCTTCTCCACTCACGGAGTCTTGCATGCAGCGACCACGACACCACGGAAAAGCCAACGGCCGGGTCAAACACCGGGTGTGCTCGATCCGTTTCATAAGCGGTTACCTTTTTCCCGTGTCGTTGAAGCATTCTACTGGCAGGAATACAGTATAGTAGCGATGTTTTTTGCCGAGCTACACGCATGGAGTAGGACTAGAGTAGGAGTATGGCTTCAGCAGCAGTTAGAAGAGGAGGATCGATCATGAAAATCGCAGGCGTCCAGTCCAACCATGATTCGATCCGATGGGCCATGCCGTGTCGCCACGCACGTGAGACAGCCCCGCCTCGTCCGGCCGACCCCAGGTCCCCCTCAATCTCTCCCTGACCCCACCCTCCCGCTACCGCCACACGGAGGAGCACACGCGTGCGGCAGGGGCAAGGGAGGACCTACATGTCATCCCTCGTTCCCTCCCGGTTCCACCCGCTGCCCAGTGGACCAAGCAGTTCACCCGCGTGATCCGCCTCGGCCGGCGCGCCCGCGCAGCTTCTTTCTTTCGCCAGGCGAGGTCGGTACTGCGGCGATTAGCAATAGCGAGCCAATTAAGTAAGAATAAACCCAGATTAAGCGTGCGTTAACTATCCTGCTAATTCCAGCGCAAGTTAGTCAATAGCGCCCACGCCACCCAAGTCAGTGGCCACTGGCCTGACCAGCCGATGCGATGCGAATCCAAACATAGGACGGACGGAGAGGGACGGGCGCCACGTGGGCGAGGGCGACGGCCCATGCCGTAACCACCCACCTCCAAGCGTGGAGAGCAGCTCCTGCAGAATCGGCTGCAGTTGCAGAGGCCTCCCACCTGTTGAGAGAGATCTTCTTAAAAAAAAAACCTCTTCAGAGAGATCCAGGCTCCAATCCAACAAACCCAGGTCCCAAAATAATCTGACCTGAAGGTGAAAAGCTACACAGATACTGTACAGTGTACAACAACAATGGAGTAGGTAATCTTCATGGCTGTACCGCGATTGAAACGACTATTCCGAGCCACTTTATTTGTTGATTATATATATACGGTCATTTTGTGTGCAGGATTCAATGCAATGCACAGCACAGTATGGGGGGACGGGAATGTGGTGGGAAGCGAGCAAGACGTGGGCTGGGCTACAGGGGGAGGAAAGTACAGCGGCCCTTTCTGCTGCTCCAGGCAGCAGCGGGAGAAATGCAGGCAGGCGGTGGTGGTGGGCAGGAGCACAACTGCAGAGGGGAGAAAGGAGGCGATCGCCGATCAGGCGAGGGCGGGGCAAGCATGGTGGACGTAAGTCATGTAACCACCAACCAACGCTTTTGGCCGATCCTGCATTGCAATGCATTTGTGTTGTTGCTATTCTGTTGCTTATGGCTTTACTAGTCAGTAATGAGTGCGAGGATGCATCGACACTTGGAACAAGAACAGCTGGAGACTGCAACAGACAGCAACAGTTCAGCTAAATTTTGCCCTTTCCATTCTCTGAGGATAGTATTTTCTTGCTATGCTACCAAGATCAAGCAACAGAACAATAACTAGTAGCTGGCTCTGTTTGCTGGCCCAATCTACTCCCTCTGTTCCATAGCTTGAAACAAACAAAAAGACACACCAGAGCTGAGGGAGAACTACAGCATCCAATTTTCTGCTAGCTCCACGAGGAAGGCAAAATAAAAGGAGGAGGAAAAACAACTACCCGTCTCTCTTTTTCTTAACCCTTTTCTTTACCTTTTTGGCTTACTGCCTGAGCACCATCTTTCTTGCTAGCAATTACAAGCCCGGATCATCTGTCTCCACTGGAATCAACCAACTGACCGACCGAAAGGAAAAGCACGCCGGATTGCTTGCTTGCTCTGCTTGCTTTCAGTGGCCTGGCCTTGCCGCGAGGAAGGGATCTGACACGGCGGAGACCTCCAGGTCCTCGAAGGGCGCCGGGAGGTTCAGATCAATGAGGCCCAGGCTTTTCATCGCGGCGGCGGGATGATCGGCCACGGCGGCGGCGCCTGGGCAGAGCTGGGACCGCTTGTGGCCGCCGAGGGCCTGCCCTGACGCGAACACGCGGGAGCAGCAGGGGCACTCGTGCGGATGAGGCTTCGTGCCCTCCTCGCATTCCGGCAATGGCTGCAGGTGGGTGGAAGCGGGAGGCGGCGGCGGCGGCGGGTTCAGCGGGGGCGCGCAGCAGCCGCCCCTGCCGCCGCGGACGTGGCTGGCGCGGTGCCCGCCCAGCGCCTGGTACGATCGGAACACCTTCTTGCACGCCGGGCACTGGAACCGCGTCCGCTTCTGCTCGGCCGCAGCCGGTGGCGCGGGCGCGGCCTCTCCGCCGCCGTCGCTTCCGTCGTCGGAGTCGGCGACGCGGTAGGAGGACGGCGTCCACGCCGCCACCGCGGGCCAGGAGTCGCGGGAGAGCATCATGAGGGACAGCGCGACGTCCTCCTCCGGCGTGGCGGCGTCGGACACGGAGCTCACCGGCTCGGCGTCGCGCGATCCGCCATGCACGCGCTTGGCGCCCGGCGACTGCGACGGGTACTCCGCCTCGCTCTCGCGATCCGAGAAGTCGGACTCGGCGAGGCGCGCCCTCCGCTTGGGCTTGCCGCGGAGCACGTGGGCCTGGATGGCCATCCTGGCGTCGTCGCCGTCCCCGGCCGCGAGGGAGGTGGAGGCGGAGGAGGCCGATGAGATCTGCTGCGACCGGGCGACCTTGATGGAGTGGGAGCGCATGTGGCCGGCGAGGGCGCGGGGGCTGGCGAAGCGGCGGCAGCAGAGCTTGCATGTGTTCTTGGCCATGGCGAGAGAGGGAGAGCGAGCGAGAGAGAGAGCTCCGCTGGGTCGAGAGATGGCTAAAAATACGAGCTTTCGGGGGAAGGAAAGGAAACGGAGTGTGCGAGAGAGTAGGAGGGCCAGGAGGAGCCGCCTCCGTGGGGGTCGTCTGCGGAAGTTGGAATATCGCGGAACTGCCAAGCTTCCGCCTTTTATTCCATTCTTTTCCTTTTGCCCCCTCTCTTTTCTGGATGGCTCCCCGTATTCTCCACTTATTATGCCATTGGTATTGTTCTGTAGAAATCAATTTTTTTTTGCCGAGTTATTGTTCTGAATTAATGGTAGATCGTAAGTATATTAGCAGTACGAAAGAAATGTACTGAATCTAATGCCCTGCTGGCACAACGCGTTGTGGTCCATGGCGCATTGTTTAGCATGGTTGCATTGCACGGAATTACACTTTTGGTCGCAAGAATCAAGCCATTATTTGTTACCATACTTGAACGATTTTGCATAAGTTGTGCTTGATAACTTTCCATGTGAGATGGTATGTGCCTACCTCCTACTGTCAACGCAAGAATACCGGACGGATATTATTACTCTCTCTATACACTTTGGAAGATGTCTATTAGCATCACCACATGGCTGTCAATTCTCCCTTTTATGGGACTTGCGCAATATGACCAATGCTTTCCTTGTGAGGCCGCCACCCCATATCCCCATCCAAATCAAGGGTGACGCTGCTCCCTTTGCTTCCGTCCTCCACCTTGTAGACTTGCTCTGGTGGTGCAGGCGATCAGTGAGTTGAGTAGGGTAGATAAAGAGCTGGGAATGGGGTGATGGGGACAATGAGTAGTTGACAAGAAGGAGAGCGAACAGCAAAGTGCATGCATTGGCATTGCAAGGTGGAGTGCGGCTCGGGGCATTGGTGATAAGTGGCAAATTAATCGGCGGTGGGGATCTAAATCAGGTGGTAATGGCACGCAAGGGTCACTTACAGTGCACCACAGCTTTCACAACTTTCCCATTAATTAAATTATTACTATGATTACACCGGAGCGGGAGGTGGTTGGAGCCAGAGATCTCGGCGTACGGTTCAGGCGACGATCAGCAAGCAACACGTCCTAGTACTACGGCGCCTACGCTGTCGCCGTATCAAACTCGCTCGAAACCCATGACACGTCCATCAAATCAGTGTTGTCCCGGCCGGTAACTCCTGCCCCCACGTCGAAAGCTGAAGCCACTTTTCGCCCTCTCGTATGGAGCATCGACCGAATCTCCCGTCAATTTCTACCACGGCGGTGCATGTACTTCCCCCTTGTAAAAAGTTACGAAATCCAGCAGCGTGCGGGCGGGAGAGCGGAGCATCTGTGCGCTGTGCGACGAGCGAGAACGACGCGCCCGTCCGTCCGTCCGTCCGTCCGTGCCTGCCAACTAACCGCTTTGGAGATTTCTCTTCTCCGGGTGGCTATTATTACGGGTCGCACACAGCGCGCGCACGATCGATTTTACAAGTATACACGATGATATATTTACCCAACTAAAACACCAGCAGTAGTACCTATCCATCTATCTAATCTATCTACTCATCCTCCAGTCCAAAGTTATGCTGCTGCTGCTGCTACTAACCACCACTACGATCTACTGCTTGATATCATCCGGTCCGGCAGTATTGCTGCTCAAGCCAAGCTAGCGTCGCTGCTTTGCGCTATACTACGTACCTGTCGGGTCGCGCTGCCGCTGGTGCATACTGCCGTGTATGGATAATGCAGTAGTATCTTTTTTGTACTCCCTCTGTAAATTTCCTGCCGAATCAATATACAGTACTATTATACTTCGTACAAGTAGGAGTCGCGCTGCGTGCTACAACAAGTCAAGCAGCGGCTTCGGTCTTGAATACGAGGCAGCTGGGCTAGACGAGTGAGATGATACTACATAGGCCAGCAGCGTGTTGTTTTCTCCCCACACTTCTGCTCGTACTCTAGTGGTGGAGATCTTTTCTCTTCTTCTTTTTCCTGTCATTTTCCTCGCGTCCTTCTACTTCTCCGGATACCCATCCATCGCACGAGAATCGTCGTATTCTCGAGTGACGAGTGGGTCGTGGCAACTGCAGTGCTTTTCCTTTTTCATTCTTCGTTTCAAGTTGAAGTAGAAAGAAACATGTGCAAGTGGAAACAGCTAGTTACCCCAGGTAGCAGCATGCATGCATGGCTGGCTATGGCCCTATTTGGTTCAGCTTTTATCGCCGGATTCGGCTGCCGCGGAGCAGAATCTGAACCAAAGGCGCACCTAGCAGAATCCGATTTCAGAAATCCGCTGCCAAAATCTGAACCAAAAACGGAAGCAGCCCAGGACGTGCTTTTCCAAAATCTGATTTCGCTGTGGGCCAAAATCTGAAAAAGCTGTACCAGCTGGTTTGCCAAATGAGCTACATCTTTTTCACATCAGATTTTCCACAGCTGTTTTTCCACAGCAGATTTTTCACAGCTGCTTTTAGAAATCCACAGACGAACCAAACAGGGCCTATGAATGGACAATGGAGCGGTGACTTCTGTTGAGATGGGCATCACCTGTGCTGCCGTAAAAAGCGACGTCATTCAAAGTTTAGGGCGTTGCAACGGGACGCAAACGAATCGCCGAGAATTAAGCTAAAGTATCTCGAGGCTCCGTTGCTGAGCATCTGGTGCACTTGATCTAACGGGCTCAAGGTTTTAGAGCATCTATAGCCGGGAGTCTCAAGGAGTCTCAAACGCTCGAACGTGCTGACCGGTCACTAAAAATCGATCCGAACAACTTAAACTATTACCAGATATGGGGTGATCTGGGTGCGCCTGGCACGTCAGCCCGGCCCACCCCGACCCCATATATATCCCTTCCGATGAACCCTAGACCTCACTCCATTACACTCTCTCCGTCCTTTTCTCTTCCCAGTCTGAACTCTCCTCTTCCCAAACCGATCCATGACGTACAACCGGAGCGGCTCTGGCTCCAATGGTGGCGAGAGCGACGTCGGTGCAGTCGCTCTCCGCGTTGCTTTGAGCCGCTCCCGTCTAGATCAGGGCGGCAACAACGGAGGTAGCTCACGGAGCGACACGCCACCCCCTTCGCCCACCATCGCAGTGCGGGCGACGTTGCCGAGCCGCCTCGTCAGGCGTGCAGCACCGGTGGGACCGCCGCCCGCTCCGCCCCAATCCAGGTACGCAGCCCGGACGCCACCCTGTCCATTCTACCTTCAGAGAGCGTCCACGGGCACCGTTGGGTGCTTGTGCCCACGTCGGCGCCGGGCCGATCGAGGACGCCCAGGCGCGGGCCGCACAGCAGGAGCGGCAACGCGCGAGGAAGGCCATGGTGGCGGGCGACGTGTTGCCGAGGTGTCGGGCAGTTGCTCGTGCCCTTCGATCCCGAGGACGCGCTCATTGTGTCTGCCCTCCGGCGCTCCGTGACAACGGCGGAGACGGATGCACGGTGGCTGCGGTGGAAGAATGCCAAAGCGCTCGAGCTCGCTATCGAGCTGTCGGAGCGCGAGGCATCGGCGAAGGCGAGGAGGCACACCGAGGAGCGGGAACGCTTGCTCCGGAGGCTTGCCGGGGGTCACATGGAGCTGTCCGACGACTCCGACAACGACGACAGCGACCCTTCGACGGCCGACGCCTACACCGAAGGCCAAAGCAACACCGCTGAACGCAAGGGGAAGGGGTCGGCGAGGAAATGGTGATTTCTTCCGCCCTTCTCAGTTGAATTAAGTTTTTTTTATCATATAGGGTACTGTCCGATTGAAACTGCATCTTTTGTTTGTCCGATGATAGTTTATGCTACAATTATGCCCGTTTTTATCTAGATTTCGTGGTAGTTCGTTGATCTACGTAAGTTTATTTTTGTACGTGCATGTGTTGTATGGATATGAGGGACCGAATTTAAGATACATGGTGCGGACACACCTAAATGAGAATGCCCGGTCAATGCCCGCATATGCGTTCAGACGCGTCCACGGGCGTTTGAGGGGACGGATTTGCTGGCTCAATGCCTGCGTATACCCTTAGTTTGACCTCTGTGAATGAGAAACCCGTTCCTCTTGGTGTAATCTTTTTTTTATGAAAGTAAATGCACTACTATCTCGTTTACTTTCACATAGCGGCTGCTTGTCAATGTCTATCCACGTGTGCATTTGTGCTCGAAGCAGTTTCAGAGCTGGCCTTTTACGAGGCAGGGAGTGTGAGGAAGTAAATGCACGGCCTCCTTGGGTCTAGCGAAATTGTTCGGATGAGAACGACGGGCTGCTGGCTGCATGGATATGGATCGGGTCAAGATAAGAAAATGGCCACGTTTACGTCCGTGTCCTTTCCCGGCTGCTTGTCCGCCTCCGCACGCTTCGGGGCGACCGACCGAGCCAGTCTCGTCGTCACGGCACTCCGCCGGCGCATACGGCTCCTCGTTTCCCCTCCCGGCCGGCCGGGCATCGCCATCGCGAAACCGTGCATGCATCCAAGAAGAGGCAACGACCCGAAAACAGCTTATATGTAGCTCGGGTGACCGTGTCGATATGGTGTCGGTTCATGGGTCAATGCCCACTAATGTCGTTCGCTTTTCCCGAGCACGTTCTCATATCAACATCGTCGTAGCCTAAGAAAAACAAATGGTAGGAAATACACCGGAGAATCAACCATGTTTCCGCACAACATTGGTGAGCCTTTGCCATTTTAACCAATAAAATATATGTATACGTAGCAAAAAGAATATCACTGAAAACTACATTCAAATATGAATCCAACATTTTAAAAAAAATTGAATCCAACATTATAATTTTTTGTGACACGCGTTAAGATTTTGCTCGTCAAATATGTGGTCAAACTTTGTCTCAAAATACAATGAAGATTAGTAAACAGGACGAAGCCATAGGTAGTACTCATCATGTATTAAAGATGTTTATCACATACTAGTAAAATGCCAGTGCATTACATGGAACACTAAAATGCATTGATCCGGAAGTTGTTGATTTGACAAAGTATGTGGGGGTTATCTCATGTGTAACAAATATTGATATGTGTATTCGGATATTATTTCTTCCTTAGAGCTCACAAGCATCCAGCTGAATAGTAAATGTAGGCAAAATAAATAAAAAATCATCTTTTGCAAATAAAAGCATTCAAGTGTTCAACCTGCATTCAAAACTTTTGAAGAAATAACACTTATTGTGCTTTGCAAAAAATGATCTTTAAAAATTATTTTTTGAGTTCTTTATGTTTTCTAGACCACCATAAATGTAACTCAGGATGACTTGGAAGGGGGGAGGCGTGGTGGTGGTCGGCAATGCTGCCTGAGAGAAGGCATGAGAGGAGTTGAGGGCAGACGGGCGCCGAAAGCAGCGACCTCTCCAGATCCTTCTTATTTTTTCCTGAGATGGCTAGATGAGGTGAGAGGGAGAGATGGCTTAACGTGAGAGGCAGGGGGTTATCTACAAACGAGGGGTGAAGTGCGGGGTCTTTTTGCAAAAACTGACATAGTTTGTCTCACATGTGTTGGATGTAAATCGAACGGTTGTAAATGAAGGATGGCAGGCACACCATCATTACCAACTCAGATTTTTATAGGAGTAGAGATATGAAAATAACTAATTATGTATTAAAAAGATCGCCAATAACGCCCGGACGTTCGGTCTAGGAGCTCCCAAGATCTAACGATTCGTTCGCTGCCGGGGTGGGCATCGATCGAACGAACCAGTTCAGCATGAGAAGAGCCCCAGCCCGAACGCCCCCCCCCCCCCCCACACACACACACAACGCGAACACTCCAAACATCGCTCCCGGCCTCTGCCGTGACTGTAAAAAAGAAAAGAAAAGCCCAGTATGGCCCAGTTTGTACTGTGACTAAAAATCATATTTTGAGTTGTGAAGAAAGCCCAGATTTTGCCATGCTATGAAAAAAAATTGCCATTAAAAGGGGAAAATTTGAGAACAAAAAAACCTCAGTGATGCAAACCAAATTTTCCATTCGTCTTTAACAAAGCAAATTTTTCCATGGGCAAAACGATCTTTCTTTATGCAATGGCTCGAAAAGAGAAAAGTCATGGCAATTTGCGTTGTACGTAGTGGCAAACATGTGGACAAATAATGCCATGAAGAAAAGATGAAAGTGAAATTTGCCATGGCATTAAAAGTAAAAAAAATGGACATGGACCATGAAACTTTAAATTGCCATGAAAAAAGGAAGAGTTGCCATGAAAATATTAAAGCATAATGGACATGTATGTAGAAGTAAATTTGCCATGCCAATATTAGTAATTTTGACATGGCAAATAAATGTGAAAGTTCCATGGCAAATAAAAAGTAAAAATTGCCATGGCAATAATAGTTAAATATTTTCCATGTCGATATAGGTAATTTAGCCATGGAAATAAATGTAAATTGCCATGGAAAATAAGAGTAAAAATTGCCACGGCAATAAAAATGTTAAATTTTATTGCCATGGTATTTTACTATATACATGAAGACACAAAAAAAATGTGGATTGAAAATTGCCATCATGTAGAACACAAGAAATGAACCATATATTGTTTGGTGGTAATTGCCATGTTTCATAAAGGAAATGTACCATGGTCCCATGAATAAGCAAAGATTCCCATGAAAAATGAAAGTTTGGGGTCACTTCTGAAAGATCGTGGATGTCGCTTAGAGGGGGAGGGGAGGTGAATAGGCGCTTTAAAATAATTACGGTTTAGGCTTGAACAAATGCGGAATAAACCTAGCGGTTAATTTGACAAGCACAAAACCTACAACAACTAGGCTCACCTATGTGCACCAACAACTAATGCTAAGCAAGATAAACAACTAAGTGATAGCAAGATATATGACAAGAAACAATATGGCTATCACAAAGTAAAGTGCATAAGTAAAGGGTTCGGGTAAGAGATAACCGAGGCACGCGGAGACGACGATGTATCCCAAGTTCACACCCTTGCGGATGCTAATCTCCGTTTGGAGCGGTGTGGAGGCACAATGCTCCCCAAGAAGCCACTAGGGCCACCGTAATCTCCTCACGCCTTCGCACAATGCAAGATGCCGTGATTCCACTAAGGGACCCTTGAGGGCGGTCACCGAACCCGTACAAATGGCAACCCTTGGGGGCGGTCACCGAACCCGTACACTTTGGCAACCCTTGGGGGCGTTCACCGGTACCCGTCAAATTGCTCGGGGCGATCTCCACAACCTAATTGGAGACCCCGACGCTTGCCCGGAGCTTTACACCACAATGATTGAGCTCCGAACACCACCAACCGTCTAGGGCGCCCAAGCACCCAAGAGGAACAAGCTCAAGGGCACCAAGCACCCAAGAGTAATAAGCTTCTCAACTTGTAACTTCCACGTATCACCATGGAGAACTCAAACCGATGCACCAAATGCAATGGCAAGGGCACACGGAGTGCCCATGTCCTTCTCTCTCAAATCCCACCGAAGCAACTAATGCTAGGGAGAAAAAGGAGGGGAAGAACAAGAAGGAGCACACCAAGAACTCCAAGATCTAGATCCAAGGGGTTCCCCTCACATAGAGGAGAAAGTGATTGGTGAAAATGTGGATCTAGATCTCCTCTCTCTTTTCCCTCAAAAACTAGCAAGAATCCATGGAGGGATTGAGAGTTAGCAAGCTCGAAGAAGGTCAACAATGGGGGAAGAACACGAGCTCAAAGGATAAGGTAGAATGGGGAAGAAGACCCCCTTATATAGTGGGGGGAACAATCCAACCGTTACCCCCCACACCAGCCCCGTAGAGAGCGGTACTACCGCTTGGCCAGCGGTACTACCGCTTGGCCAGCGGTACTACTGCTCCCCCTCGCGGTACTGCCGCTGGGCCCAGAGCGGTAATACCGCGGTGGTCAGGGCGGTACTACCGCATATGAGCTGTACTACGGCCCCCACTGCCGCGGCTAGTACCGTAAAACCCGACACGAAAAAAGACCCCTCGAATCGAGGCGGTACTAGCACGAGACCGCAGCGGTACTACGGCTGGGGGCTACCAGCGGTACTACCGCTTGTAGCACCCAAGCGGTACTACCGCTCCGGCCCGCGGTACTACCGCAGGGAGAAAAACAGAACTGCCAAAACTTCTTCATATGAGCTCCGAATTGAGCAAACTCAAACTTGTTGGATAGAGGAAGACGAGTAGCATCAAAACAGCGATTGGTTATAGTAAGAAGAGGCAGGGGAGGTATGCCAACAAATAGAGGAGTGAAACCTCCAACCGAGAAGAACCGACATAACCTCCAACATCGAAAACATCATAGAAGATGCGAGTGAACTCCGTTTTCGATGAACTCGAGCTTGTCATCAAGATGACCATAAGCTCCAAAACTCACAAAGAGAAGAACCAAACAAGAACCAATAAAGATGATGCAAGGATGCAATGGTTTGAGCTCTCTATGAACGATACGATCAAGCTACTCATCGAGAGCCCCCCCTTGATAGTACGGCAATCGATCCTATAACCCGGTCTCCCAACTACCATCATGAGACCGGTAAAATAGAAAACCTATCAAGAGCAAACCTTTGCCTTGCACATGGTCCACTTGAGCTAGATGATGACGATCTTGACTCCCTCAAGATGGACCACCTTTCTTGATTGCGTTGGCTCGATGAAGACTAGTTGATTGCTCCCCCATACTCCATTATGGGTGAGCCACTCTTCCGCACATCTTCACAAGTCCATTGTCACCACAATGGACGACAAGCTTCAAGCATTTGATCTCTTCATGATGCTTCACTTGAACTTGCACACCGCAACATCTTCACAAGTCCATTGTCACCACAATGGACGGCAAGCTTCAAGCATTTGATCTCTTTCATGATGCTTCACTTGAACTTGCACACCGCAACCTAACCCCACAAAGAACTCTCACGAAGATCATGGGTTAGTACACAAAGCGTAATTGACAATGCTTACCACACCATGGGATCGCTTAATCCCTCTCGGTACATCTTCTACGCTTTGTGAGTTGATCAAGTTGATTCACTCTTGACTTAGTCTTGATCAACCTTGAATCTTTTCAACTCTCTTCTTTTGGATGATGTCTTGAAGATATACATGAATGATCACACAATCTTCTTCTCCAAGACATGCTTGCAATAAGCTCAACTGTCACATGACCAATCTTTGGATAATTCCTTAATAACACCTTGATCACCACATAAACTCCTTGAAACCAACACATGAACTTCAAGAAATGCCTATGGACAAATCTTTCAAATATAACTCAAGGCAACCATTAGTCCATAGAGATTGTCATCAATTACCAAAACCAAACATGGGGGCACCGCATGTTCTTTCAACTTCAATATGATCGTTCTTCCAATATCATAATCTCAATGTTGTTTTAGGATTATCGTTACACTTAACGATATCCTAAGATCCAGAAAACGTGATCACCAACAACACTTGAGCTAGTCCTAGAGGCAAGACCAGGAACCTTTTATTTACCGTTTATTATGCCATACATGCATATGAGTTTTCCACTGAATCGCACATTCCTGGATCATAGCAGTTATAGCATAGAATATAAACTCTATAATTTTGAATATCGAAATATAATAATACAAATATTATTGCCTATAGGGCATATTTCCAACAGCCTGACGACAGAGTGGAGGAGTCGCGTTGCCGGGGATGGTGAATTTTGCATGGCACGAGGTGTGGAGCTGTATCACTGGGCGGCGGCGGAAATGGAAGCTGGGCGGCAATGAACTGGAGCTGGAGAGAGTGAGGACGCAGTGGGGAGAGAAGGGGATAAGGAGGAGACGTACGCGTTTGTTTCGGTCGCGTGTCGCACTAACAACTCTGAAAAATGACGTGGCACTGGGTTTGTTCCGTGATTCGTGCTAAGAAATCGTATGGTAGTTGCAGCATTCGGGGTGATTTGCAAAAACTTGGCACGTTCGGGATTTATAGATTTCTTTAAAAAATTATTGTGTTTTCAAAAACTACGCATTGTAATCTGAATATATATATATATATATATATATATATATATATATATATTCATAAACAAATGTGAGTTATATTTTGTAAATAAAAAAAAGAACTGGAAGAAAGAAAAAGGTAAAATAAATGGTTCTGTTTAAAAGATCCGGCGGAAAGAGGAGAATTCGTGGGCCGGCCTATTGCGTACACCTATGTGTGTTTGTTCGCAGTTGGAAGCAGTGGGCGTCGAATAGAAGGATTCACACTGCCCCTAACTGGGCAAGTGTGTATACAGTGTTAACAGTGTTCATAAACTCAAAAAATTCACCCTAAACCCTTGTTAACACTGTATATAGCCGACTGGGGAAGTTGTAGCGAGCTCCTCGTCGGCGCTTAAGACTAGCCACAATGGAGAGTAACTTAGACTGATAACATGCATATGTTGCTACTCTATGTTACTACCTCCACAATGAGGAGTAATATATATGTGGTAAGATGCAACACTTCATTTATTATGCTATAGACTCATCTTATCTTGGTATGTGCGATGTTACTCATAGTAGTAGTAACTAGCTATGTTACCACATGCCTCTCTTTCTTCATTTATTACTTGCTACATCATCTATTTTGTCTAGATTTGTGTGATGTTACCATCTATGTTACTCCCATTGTGGGTAGTCTAAGGCGCCCGATGGCGCTGCAGCGCAGGCTCCATTGGCCGACTCACTGTAGCGCTTGTTTTCGTTTTCCTTGCATTGACACTCACGTTGACTATCGCTGTACGGCGCGCACAACGTTGACTTTCACTGGATGGCGAACTGCTTGTCTGTTTTTTCTCTACCCTAGATAAATCGGGAATGATTGGTTAAAAAACTAGTTATGTTGTTTTTGATAAATTTAATTTTTAAATGAAATAAAAAATCATGAATTTAAAAATGCTCACAATTTTTTTAAAATTCATGATATGAAATGTGTTCACGAATTTGAAAATTGTTCATAAACTCAAAACAGTTCACAAATTAGAAAAGACTTTGTGAATATGAAAATTTAATGAATACAAAAAATCACAAATTTATAAAAAGACAAGACTTACAAAAGAAAAACAAACAGAAAAAAGAGAAGAAAAGAGGAGAGAAACCATAATGAACCGAATGAGAAAAGAGAGAAAGGAAAATACTGCGTGCGTAACCAAATAGAACCTTCACAAAACCTGTTGGGGAGCTCAACCTTACCCTCTCTTAGAACAACTCTAGCAGATACGCTAAAACTCCGTACCGCAAACATCATTTGAGGGATCCTGTAAAGCGAATTTACGGTACCGCGGACGGCACGACGGATAGATTGCAAAAAACCATACTGCACATTTAAACTTTAATTCGCGCCACGGTAGTTCACCACCGAAGTTCATACATTCAAACATATAAAAACAAAAACATAGTAGATCAAACTAATCTGTAGCTAGTTCATGGCTTGAGTTGAGGTAGTACTCGGTCGCCGACTGGTAGAGAACGTTGGCAAGCTCGTACTTCTCCTACGCCGCCTCGAACCGTTTAGCGGCGCCATCTTCACCGACCGCCATGGCGTCCTTCGTGGCGGCAAGCTCAGTCTCTGCCTGGCAGAGCCTCTTGGTGGTTGGCCAAAGAGCCTCTCCGTGCTGGTGAAGGCGACCCCACGCACCCTGGTCGCTGTTGCGGGAGAGCGCGCCTGCTTCAAGCACCACGGCTCGACAGGGGGCCAGCATCGTGCTTGGCGCGCTTGTGCGGCGGTGACCTATTGCGGCCACCACGTTCGCGACCTCCGCCGGCCATGGATCTGTGAGAAATGGATGCGTGCGTGCGGGATCGCTTGGTGGAGAAGTGGGATTGGACGCCTGAGTAGGAGGATTGTGGCGGAGAGGGTGGGGAAATGTTGGATGTGAACCATCCCATCAATATAGCGGTCGAGGGGGAAATATATGGGCCGCCTGTATTATTTTTACGGGCCGGACCATTTTTAACGGATCTGTTCGGGCCCGGAAACTCGCAAAACCTGTAAAACGCCCGGAATCATAAGGGCCGACGAGGTTCCAGCGGATCTGCTAGAGTTGCTCTTACATGGTCCTCCCACTTTTTTGTTGGGTGTGTGTGCCACGTACCACAAAAAGCAGGAAAGCACTATATTTATGCATTGCTTTTTGCGATGCAGTGAGTGGCGTTGCCTGAGAGGAGCTGGTACTGGGCCGGCATAGTAACCATGTGGCCTCGTCACACAAACGTCTTTTGTTTATATTATGAAAAATACGAAATACATATATGATGAAATACAATTTTGTTATTTTTTAAAAGTGTTCACGTCACATTCAAAACATGTAAAAGTTCTGTAAAAAAATATTCGCTCAAGTCTAGAAAATGTATCTACAATTCAAAAAAATATTATGGAAATTTAAAAAATGTTCGCACATTTCAAAAAGATTAATGTGTTTATTTTAAAAAATGTTTTGTAATGTAAAACAGTGTTATTATGATTTAATTAGAATCAAATCAAGCACAAATCAATTCAAGTTGCCAAACCAAATGAAGAACTTGCCAAATATTTGGAAGGTATCATGGCTATAATCCAAACAAGAACAACTTGCCAATTTTTTGGTCATGCCCTCACTTTGGTCATGCCAAAAATTTGGTTGGGAAAGTTGGGGCACAAACCAAACACACGCTTAATGTTCCGTACCATTGAAAAAATGTATGTTACAATTGAAATAATGTTCAGGCGTTTCAAGCAATATGTCTATGATCTTTTCTTTAAATATTTATCCGGTGTAAAAACAAAGTTTGCATAATTAAAAAAAATATGTTTTGTATCATAAAAACTCTTTCAATGTGTATTTAAATAAATGTTTAACACCTATTCAAAGAAATGTTTAAAAATAAGTATTTAAAAAATGTTAATCATGTATTTCAAAATGTTAAATGTATATAAAATGATGTTTTAGATGTATATGATAAATGTACAATGTGTCTGGGAAAAACAAGACATCAAAACATTCTTTTTTGATAAAGGGAATATATTAATATCGCGAAGATACCAATTACACCCGGCCTCTGTACCAACAAGATGTCCAAAGGCATCAAGGATACACACAGCCAAAAAAGAAAATCAAAAGAACAGAAGAAAAAAGATCCTGCCACGGTGATCAATCACTAGCAACAGCAGCACTCTAACCACCACCGAAGACAACACCCGGATTGCAAAAGAGGTTCTCCAAAAGCAACGCCTCCAAGAAGGAAACAATGCACAAGCGTTGTCGTTAGCCAATCGAAGATCTTGAGTTTTCACCCTGGAGAAAGTCCGAAGTCACCCAAAAACAATACCTTCAACAAGGCCATTGTCATGTACAACCAATAAAGGTCAGACCTTGGGTTTTCACCCTAGGAATCGAGACTCGGTACTCGAGGAGTACCACCAAAATTGCAGACCTCCAGTGCTGACGCCCCCGCTTGTCGAGGCCGCTGTTGCAAGTCACCAAACACCTAGCATGCAGTCTTCATCGGATCCAATACACCTTTCCGTCAACGCATCAAGATCTCCAATCGCAGCAACCATGATTTCCTCCGCCTCTATGGATGCCTTGGGAATCTTGACTTAGACATGTCCCATGACTCCGATAAGAAAGTGAGGCTTCGGGGCGCGCCCTTTTGAAGCCTTGTTGGCTGATAATGTGGGCACGCGCGACTGGAGCCTTTCTGGTCTAGATATCCAGGGCGACATACACTAATCTATATAGATCTTTGACGGAAAAAGACCGAAGAAATCATGTTGCCTCGGCCTGCAGCACTCCCAGGGACGGCACCACACCCGAGACCAGTTTGTACGTCGATCGGGAGGCACCGAACCACGTAAGAGGATCACCGACGGCACACCCAGTGCCCGGTGTCAGCATGGGGCGTGGTGCGCGGGTAGGCTCGCCGGCCGCTGATCTTCTCCACACTCTTGTGATGAGGTCAGGCATAACGTGCACGTGCCCCTGGTAGTGGAGCTGACATACATCCAGCCCAGCAATGGCACATGCGTTGGTTGCTTGGCATGCACCAGGCGTGGACTTAAAGATCTTGCCAAACGCATCTTGCTCGACGCAGCCGATCCATGGAGACGACTGCAGATCCAAAGGTCGGCGCCCCCCGCCAGATCGGGAGGCTACTAGCGGCCAGATTTGATGCCGCCGATGTAGAACGACCGCAATCAATTCGGGAGGCCGCGGATGCAGAATGGCGACGGCATATCGGAAGAAATCTTGGTCGGGTTGAGCTGAAGACCCTGACCAGAGAAAGAAAAAAGACGAGCGGACATGCCTGGCCGCCGCCGTCCGCCGCGGGACGGCCTCCTCCGGTGGCGGCGTGGTGAACGGGGAGCCGGGGAGGGCCTTCTAAGGTCCCGGCGGCGGTGCCTCCGGAGTCGCCCTAAGGCCTTGTACAATGAGAGATGCTTAGAAAAATAAACCGGGTTTATCTGAAGCACCGATGCCTATTTCTATAGGAGAGACGCTTAGTTAAGCGTCTACCCTGTACAAATAAGCACCGGTGCTTAAGAAAATCCTGGTTTATTTCTTTAAGCATCTCTCCTAAGCACCTCCCATTGTACAAGGCCTAAGCGACCCTGAAGGCAGTTACGTGCAATAGAGGCAACGCCCAAGGCAGTGCTCAGGTATATTTGCAAAAATGTTAACCATCTATTTGAAAAATATTAAATGTGTACCAAAAAAGTTCTACTGCATATGAAAAATGTAAAATGCGTAGATGTGGTGAGAACATGTACTAAAAACAAAGAAAGAAACAAAGAAATGAGAGAAAAACAAAGAAAACCAAAGAAATAAAATAAGAAAACCATAGAAAAACCAATGCAAAAGTGTTCTTGATTTCATTTTTAGAACAACAAAATCTATGAAGTATATGACAAAATGATGTATAAAAGTGAAATACATTTGAACTAAACTTTAATGTGACATCATCTTTAACAAACATGTGAAGCATGGACTATTTATTTTTTGTCCCAAGCAACCATTAGTTTTCATGAACATTTCATTTCAAGCATAAAAACATTTTCATGAAAGCACATGAACACTTTGATACGTCTCCATCGTATCTACTTTTTCAAACACTTTTGCCCTTGTTTTGGACTCTAACTTGCATTATTTGAATGGAACTAACCCGGACTGACGTTGTTTTCAGCAGAATTGCCATGATGTTATTTTTGTGCAGAAATAAAAGTTCTCGGAATGACCTGAAACTTCATGGAGAATATTTTTGGAATTTATAAAAAATATTGGCGAAAGAATCAAGACCAGGGGGCCCACACCCTGTCCACGGGGGTGGGGGCGCGCCCCCTGTCTCGTGGGCCCCCTGGAGCTCCACCGACCTCAACTCCAACTCTAGATATTCACGTTCGGGGAGAAAAAAATCAGGAAGAAGGATTCATCACGTTTTACAATACGGAGCCGCTGCCAAGCCCTAATCTCTCTCGGGAGGGCTGATCTGGAGTCCGTTCGGGGCTCCGGAGAGGTGAATCCGTCGCCGTCGTCATCATCAACCATCCTCCATCATCAATTTCATGATGCTCACCACCGACCTGAGTAATTCCATCGTAGGCTTGCTGGACGGTGATGGGTTGGATGAGATTTATCATGTAATCGAGTTAGTTTTGTTAGTGTTTGATCCCTAGTATCCATTATGTTCTGAGATTGATGTTGCTATGACTTTGCTATGCTTAATGCTTGTCACTAAGGCCCGAGTGCCATGATTTCAGATCTGAACCTATTATGTATGTGAGTTCTTGACCTATCTTGCAAGTCAATAGTCACCTACTATGTGTTATTGATAACCCACAAGTATAGGGGATCGCAACAGTTTTCGAGGGTAGAGTATTCAACCCAAATTTATTGATTCGACATAAGGGGAGCCAAAGAATATTCTCAAGTATTAGCAGTTGAGTTGTCAATTCAACCACACCTGGATAACTTAATATCTGCAGCAAAGTATTTAGTAGCAAAGTAGTATGGAAGTAACGCTAACGATAGCAAAAGTAATATTTTTGGGTTTTGTAGTGATTGTAACAGTAGCAACGGAAGAGTAAATAAGCGAAGAACAATATGTGAAAAGCTCGTAGGCATTGGATCAGTGATGGAGAATTATGCCGGATGCGGTTCATCATGTAACAGTCATAACATAGGGTGACACAGAACTAGCTCCAATTCATCAATGTAATGTAGGCATGTATTCCGAATATAGTCATACGTGCTTATGGAAAAGAACTTGCATGACATCTTTTGTCCTACCCTCCCGTGGCAGCGGGGTCCTAATGGGAACTAAGGGATATTAAGGCCTCCTTTTAATAGAGTACCGGACCAAAGCATTAACACATAGTGAATACATGAACTCCTCAAACTATGGTCATCACCGGGAGTGGTCCCGATTATTGTCACTTCGGGGTTGCCGGATCATAACACATAGTAGGTGACTATAGACTTGCAAGATAGGATCAAGAACTCACATATATTCATGAAAACATAATAGGTTCAGATCTGAAATCATGGCACTCGGGCCCTAGTGACAAGCATTAAGCATAGCAAAGTCATAGCAACATGAATCTCACAACATAGTGGATACTAGGGATCAAACCCTAACAAAACTAACTCGATTACATGATAGATCTCATCCAACCCATCACCGTCCAGCAAGCCTATGATGGAATTACTCACGCACGGCGGTGAGCATCATGAAATTGGTGATGGAGGATGGTTGATGATGACGACGGCG